>NW_004955426.1:14936719-15036598 GCF_000276665.1 Chinchilla lanigera
GCCCCTTGACCCTAGGGCAGTTTCCAACAGGCTTCTTCCCCAGAGGAAGTCTGGAACAGTTACATAATAGGAGGCAAATTTTCTCAGGTTGGGGGAGGTGGTGGTGAACTAAATGTTTTATGTATGGAGTTAGAATCACCCGTGCAAAGCTCAGTTTCCCCTGCATGGGACAGAATAGAATTGACTATATCAAGTCACTCTCTCTGGAACCCAGATGGTGGTGAATGAGGCAAAGTGCCCACTGGTGTAAACAAGGAAAAGACAACAGGCGATGAAGGGAGCGCTTGAAACTGGTGCAGAGGGAAGGGCTGTGCATGGTTTGCGTCTAGACGTCCCCCCAAAGCCCTAAATAAATCTGTATGTACCATTAGCTTGATGTTAATTCATACGTAAGGAAAAGCAAATGGTGGACGCTTCCTGAAGCGTAACAGCAAATATGGAAAAGAATGGAAAACTTCAATTTTGTGGAAGGCATAAAATAAGTTTAAAATCTTACAACTTTGAAGCACCCACTGACTTTTTCACAGCGCGGGGAGAGAGGAGTCAGTTCTGACCCAGTCCTAAGAAGTGTTTCACCCGCCTCCACTGGTGTGCAGCCCCCCTCTGAAAACAAACAATGCGCTGTGTTTGTAAAAGAACAGAGAGACAAACTTACGTCTCCTGATGGTTAAGATCACAATTTTATCAAATGTCAGTTTCGAAGTCTTCCTAACTCCCCAACTTCCTGTCCCTAGGATGAAGGATGCCCGGAGAGGACTGAGGTCTCAGCAGTCTGGCTTTACTAGATCAGCTCCCCTTTTGCCCATCACTGATTAGTCCTTTACTCTAGATACATAGACATGGTCTATTTCATGGTCAGCAATCTAAGTTTCTCTTACAGTAACAGAAAGTTGAGGGGTTTTGTTGTTTCTACTGAGTTGGAGTAAAATAATTCTTCACTTTGGTAATCTTTCTATGATGGTCAAGTGAATTTCTGGGAAGATGATTTGAAAAGGATGTAGGGGTTAAAGGTGCAGAGGTGAAACAATGTGTAGTTTGCTAGGTTCTCCACTTACATAAAGAAAATATGGCATCCAAATTCTTTTAAATGTCTAGGTTTTTCCACTAGTAATGTAGCTTGGGGAGTATTTTGTTCATCCATCCTTCAGTCATTAAATTGGACCAGTCTTGAACTTCTCTTACATCATGTAAACTGTTCACTGTTTTGTTTTTCTGGGTCTTTTTTTTTTTTTTTTTCTTTACTATTTTTGGAGAGAGAGGATATTTTAATATAATGTTGACTAAATCAAACAGCCCACTCTAAATGTTAATTTTTAAATGTCAAATTTTGGTGAAGCATCTATCTGGAAAGTGAGGTTACAGTATGCTTAAACTTGAGTGGTGGGGAAAAGCAGAAAATTCTAGGATATGTTACTATTAAATCTTCATTAGAAGAAACTAATAGGGACTTTCTATTTTTGATCCATTGAGTAGATACCCATGTCAATGCATGGGAAATTTTTCTTAAAACTTGTTCATGAATTATTTTGATCCATTTTCTGTGCCATTTGGTACTATTAATCTTTGGAATTTATCTTTAAAAATTATAGTGTATATATTGCAATATTTATATAGAATTTTATTATTAATTTATGTTTATTTGTAAAATTTTGACATTTAAGAGGTACCCTCTGTGAAAGTTAGTTGTATTGTTTTTAAAATATTTGTTTTTATTAATGATTGAAATTTTGAATTATGAAAATTTAATGTTATATGCTGCTTTATATATTGACCAAGTTTTAATGGATAACATTAGTCCATTTGAACTTTAACCACACAGCATGATAAACACAGTAAGATATCATCACTTGCTTACCTCTTCCAGCTTTCACCCTAAGCATATTTATGATTGAATTAATTTTGTGTTCCCTTTTATCTTACACAATGTTCTTTCCTTTTTACATATAGATCATACAATGTTTGACCAAAAGTCACATGTTTGACAAAATATACAGTGCAACATTTTATGCCTACTATGCCAACATTTTATGCAGTTTAACTAAATGTTTGACTTAAGGAAAGTAAATTTACATTGATTGGAAGAACTTTGGTTTCATGAGAGCTTCTTAAATATTGTGAATTATAGTTATAGTTATTCCTTAGTTACTTTAATAAATGCATATTTTAAAAAATAAAATGATTCATATTCTAATAATATCCATATTTTAATAAATTCATATTCTTTTGAGGATTTATTTATGGATATATATATTTATTTAATTTAATACTTAACTGACACTGTTACATCATTCCCTTAACAGAGGAGTTTAAGGCCATTTCCATCTCTTTACGTTTTCTGTTTTTGACTTCTTCTATTGAATCTGCTAATATTTTGCATGATTATTCCTATTGTATACATACATGAGATTAACCAACACTATTCTTTTTGTTTTTCCTTTCCTCTACAATCCTTACCCTCTTTGAGCATCAAGACATATGTTTTTATGTGACCTTACCATGTAATTGTGTATATAAGCTGTATAGACTGAAAAGAGGAAAGCGTTTTCTAATGTTTTATTGTCTGGGTTATTTCAAGCCAAATAAGAATGGTTTCTAAACTTAAAAAAAAAAATGCACTGTAAGCTTTTGAGCCTGATTTTGTACTTCAGTGCTTTATTTTGTTAGTTTTCTGAAAATATGTGAGTAAATAATCAATTTAGATTTTCATTGCTAGTTGTCTGAGGTTTGGCAAAGATTGTCTACTAGTACCCATACATTATCCTCTCCTTTATCACTAAGTTTAACAAATGTATCCTTATCTTTTGAAAATTTTACCTACATATACTCCTGCTTATTTTCCTGTTTTTTATACCTTTTTCCAGAATTACAGGGTTTTTGTTACTTATTTTAAGAAGCCAGATTTTCTTTCTTTGCCTCTCTTTATTGTTTAAAATACTCTTTATTATTTAAATTATCTTTTGCACTTCTTACTTATATTGTAATTCTACCCTTATTTACTTGACCAAATTATCTAAATTTATTTGATTCTGGATAATTTTCTAACACAGACCAATAACATTAAAATTTGACCCAGGAACTTTGGTTGATTTTGATCAATATTGCATGAAAATTTTGACTGCTTTTTAAAAAGTAAACAAGTTTTCTTACCTTAAGTACTATTTGCTCATAAGAAAATAACAATTGCAAATGCTTCATTTTAAGAAAACATCATTGGCTGCTAAGTAGGAATAAAGATTTTCCAAAATAATTACTAAGTTCTGGAAGATGAAATTTGAGTACACTATTATCTTTAGAGATGATAGGAACATTTTAAATAAAGTGTGAATTTTGTATCCAGATAACTCTTGAATTGATGAAGGATTATTTATTGGTATTTGAATATGTGTTAACAAAGTACTGGACCAGCCAGGCATGGTGGTGCATGCCTGTAATCCCAGCACTTGGGAGGCTGAGGCAGGATGATCCTTGTGAGCTCAAGGCCAGCCTGGGCTACAAAGTGTGCTCAAGGCCAATGTCGACTTCAGAGCAAGACCCTGTCTCAAAAAGACCAAAAAAAGAAAAAAAAAAAATACTGGACCAGAGTTGAAAGTGTTTGTATTCTTTGTTCTTGCTTTATTGTAGAAATAGCTTGAAGATAGTTTCCTAGCAAATCTTTCATTACTAGGCAAAAGCCCTTCACACTGATTGGAAACAATTTGATTTTATGAGAACTTCCTAAATATTGTGAATTAAAGTTTTTCCTTAGTTATTTTAAACACTCTTGTAGGTTGATCTCTATACTAAATAATTATTTTGAAGTTATAAAGTGTTTTTCTTTTTGGATAAAAGAATATGTAGGGCTTTATATAAAAGTGTCATCTGATGACTTACAGCTATAGCTAACATTTTCATCAGTAGACTAAAATGTCACCACAACCTTTTGGTCACTTGAGAGTTAAGTGTTCCATGGGCAATGCTGCCTTAGTTAACTCTATAACTAATCCTTAAGTTTTGTTTGTCTATTACTGTCCTATATCCTCTTGCCTCTTCATTTCCATTATCTCATTTGTTTCAGAGAATTCTTCTGTAATATATCTTTGTTGACATATTCTCTGGTTTTATTTTCTAAGAGTATTTCTCATTTAACTTACAAAATATATGTAGTTCCTTTAAATAAAAGTAGGTAAAACTAAATTTTCTATTAAAGGAAATTAAGAACTTCTTGTCATGAGTTTCATGACTCTGATGTTTTTCTTTTTATTTCCATACTGAATTAATTCAGGGTGGAATAAATGGTGAATACTAGCTTTGACTATGGAATGACAGTGTTTAAATGGTGTAGGAAAATTTTAGTCTAGCTTTAAATATGTAAGTAATGAATCTCAAGGGATCCAAAAATAATTTTAATTTACTTGATTCATGTTTAATTGGGTGTGTGGGAAATTTAATAATTTCTTTGAATATTTTTAGACAATCAATATATAAAGGATGAATTATTAAATGATTCTCGAAAGCTTATTAATTATGCTGAAATTCAAATAACTTTTCTTGTCTAGTATTGGTCTTTATGATTCACTTTCTTTGATTATTAAGTACAGTCTTAATACATGTCACATTTGTCAAGAAGAAAAATCATGTATAACAGAACTGCTTAATTGTACTACATTTCTGAATATCTTTCATCTAGTACAAACAAGTGTGAGCAACTTATGGTTCAAAAAGTTCTGGAAGTCAAGAGTAAGGCTCATTGTCTGAGTGGTAAGATAGAAAAATACCTTTTTCGTAAATGTCAAGAAAAACCAATTGTGTCTAGAGATTTCAGAATCATTGGGGAAAATGGTCAAGTGTACCTAGGCCAACAAAGTCTTAGAAATCTTTACCACAGTTGATTTATTTTGTCCAAAACTGCTTTCTATTTCAAAACTTAAAAACCAGAACATGTACTGCTTGCATAAACTGGAACAGTTATCTTTTTCTGGCTGTTTTTGCCAAATTAAACTCAGTCCAGTAACATTGGTCCTCAGATTTAAAATAAATAAAAACCAAGTATAGAATTCAAATCACATCATTAAGAGTAATGTTTTTAGCATAGAAGTTTAAACTTCCTGTTTGCAGTTGGTCTCTGTCTTTGTTTTAAATGTTAACTGCACAAACAATGCATTTCTGTGTATAAATGTGTACACACATAGAAAAACTCAAGGTTTGCCACAGTAGCCATGTTATTTCTATTATTAATAGTTTTTTAAAATATTATTTAATTACAAAATATTTTGTCTGATTTATCAAAAATACTATTATATAAAGTATAATACAATTACTGAATAATTATGATGTACTCATATTATTTAGACTATCTTTTACAAAATTAAATGTATGTTTTCACTGTTTTTCTTAGAATTCATTTATACATTTTAGTGTTAAAATTCTTCCAAGCATTATATAAAACACCAGTTATGGCCGGTCTATTAATGCAGCCTTCCTTGTGAACCACAGAGCATTTTCCTCACTCACACATAGAAGATCCTTGTAGATACTTAATAGAGATACATCAAAATCATTTCCTTCAGTGTGTGATAGTACTAATCTCAAATATTTTAGTCTAGGGATAAATACATATAATGCATTCCCTAGTTGAAAATAAATTATTTTTAAAATATCCTGATTCTTGATGACTCCATTTTACTATACGAGTAATTACTTGTGTTCTCAATATTGTTCTAAGTATAAAACTTTCAGTTTTTATGTAATATTATATTTTTTCAGTCCAAGGGCAATAGGCATTCTGTGAACAATTGTGGGATTCAGGACAATAAAACAATTTAGGTCCACATACCCCATATACTAATATACAAAAATGCTAGCAAAAATAATAAGCTATTAGGGGCTGGGGATTTAGCTCAGTGGCAAAGTGCCTGCCTGGCAAGCGCAAGGTCATGAGTTCGGTTCCTGGTACCGGAGAAAAACAAAAACAAAAACAACAACAACAAAAAAAGCTATTAAACAAAATATAGTCTAACTTTGAAAACTATACCTTGATAAATAAAAGTATTGAAAAATTCTATGTTAAATAATATTTCAGATTCTATCTAAGCTCTGCTTTTCAGCATAGAATTCAGATTAAAGATCTTTCTCTACTTTATGTAAAGGCAGTACTGCAAAATCATGATGTGTTCAAATTTAGCTTCTTGTTATATTTAATATCATTTTCTACAGTTGTAACGATCCAAACTAGTGTACTTAGACAAAAGGAATTCCTCAAATTCAGCTGGGAGACCAACACAGAATAAGTTAAAACTCCTTTAACTTAGACAAAGATGAGCAATGTGGAATTTTTAGCAATGTGGGATAATGGAATAGAAGAACTCATGGAAGTTGTGACAAAAATCTCAAAAAAGAACATCAAAATATAAATTTTATCCTTGGTCATGGATCTTTCTTTATTCTTTTTGTGAGCATTTCTTTGTAGTATTCTTATAGTATGTTTTCCAGCTGCTGAGTGGTTTATATACCCAAGTATCTTAATTACTTCATTACTGGTGTGATATTCTTAAGAGGTGTTAATATTTTGTTAGTTTCTTTAGTTGTAGTCTTACATGATTCCATTAACAAAGAGGTGATGCATTCCAGAAAAACACTATTATATGAGAAAACCACTTTTGGCATCTTATCTAACTCTTTACATTTTAACTTTTTAAAATTTTAAACAACAACAACAAAAAAAAACCACTGAAAACAACGATACAAAATTTCAAACCGAGATAGAAGGAGAGTAACAATGGTTAGTACATTGTTTATTGTTATCTTCAAAGTAATTGCTCAGGTTGCAAGATACAGACATGAAAAACTCATCAAACAATATAAGCACAAACCTTTCTTTTCAGTGAACTAATAGAAATTACTAGAATAACTATCTTCACTATCTCATTCATATATATATATATTTCCTCATTTATATGTATATATTTCTCATTCATATATATATTCTCATTCATACATACATTTTCTCATTTACATATATATATTTCCTTTTCCTTTCCTTCTTTTCTCCTTTCTCCATACCAGTTTGTCTTTCCCTTTGTCATTTTAAGCTCAAAGGTAAGTGTTAGTTTGTCCAAATATTTTGTTTTACTGTTTTTGTGATTATTTTTAGTGATACTGAGAATTGAACCAGGGAGTTTGCACTGAGCAACATCCCCTCATGTTCCTATGTCTTTTTGAAAGACAGAGTATTGCTGGGTCACTTTGTTGCCAAGCTCGACTCCAACTTGTGATCCTTCAGCTGGGATCATACAAAGTTTCAGGATTACAGACATGGAACCCCATACCTGCTTTGTCCTGTGTTTAACTCCATTCATTTATGTTCTGAAGAAGTAAAGAAAGAAGAGAGATAAAGAGAAAGGGGAAAAAGAGGAAGAGGTAAGGAGAGAGGAAGAGAAGTACGACTGGATTGTAGATGACCTCCTTTAAAACTCTTTATGCTCCAGGACTAAAAGTAATCACTCTCATCAATCTTGAGGCTGGACTCTGCCCTCCAATGTCTGGTGTTTGGGACCTGCTGCAAACTATCAAACCAGCACAGGTACAAGTGTTCCCTCATGAAGGTTAATGCTGTCTAGAGAAATGAAAATAAAGGAATATATATATGTATATATGTATGTTCCCTCATGAAGGTTAATGCTGTCTAGAGAAATGAAAATAAAGGAATATATATATATATATATGGATATATATGGATATATGTTTACATAAATAAATACATATGTATACATAAACATATTTTAAGGCATGGACCCCTGCTATTTATATGTAGTATAAAAACTTGTACTCTAGCCAGTTGATAATATAGTTTAAGTCCAAGCCCAAATTCTCAAGAACTAGGAGAGGGAATTTGATAATGTCAGTGTAAGGCTGAGGCCAAAAGCAAGCGACTGTTATCTCAGCTAAGTCAGGCAGTGAGTGAAAATTCTTCTTTACTTAGCTTTTTATTCTTTTATATATTTATTTAATGACTTTACATATTTTTAATCCTCTACCCTTGTATTCTTTTCAAGCCAGAAAGTAATAGCCCTTTCTTCAGCCTAGCCATTCAAATGCTAATCATAGTCAGAAACACCCTCTTCAGGCACACCTAGGCATAATGTTTAATTAGTGATCTGGCCACTGAATGGCCCAGTCAAAATGACAGGTAAAATTAACAATCAAAATGATAGTTGCTATTTGTAAGAATCCTGTCACCTGTATTTAGAGCTTTCCAGGGCTGGGGATGTAGCTCAGTGGCACAAGAACCTGCCTGGCAAGCACAGGGTCCTGAGTTCGATTCTTGATACCAAAAAAAAAAAAAAAAAATTGAACTTTCCATAGCAACCACAAGATTTGGACCACGTCCTCCAATAAAGCAGAAAGAATATGAGTATTTCAATTCCTTTCACTTTTATACTCAACTGATAGATTAGGGCTGCACCAACATTCTGCAAAAGTGATACCACTCTTTCCCTCTGTTCCCTGGTCCCTGAGGGTTATGACCACTACTTGCCTAACCAATATTTATGCTTCTATAATGCCCAAGATGGAGACTGTCTTAAGTGTGATGTCTGGTCCCAGTTTTCGCACTGTCTTCTTTTTGCAGAAACATTTCGGACACTCACACACATCCTCTACACACACACGCACCCTTGAGTGCTCCCTGATACAAGGGACCCCAAGAGGCCTGCAAAGTGTGCTGCCCTCAAGTATCATTCTTGTACAAAATAACTGCAGGTAAAAGTAGAAATATAAAATGTGTCTTCAAACAAACACAGAAGTGGAACATACTTAACAAATATATGAGATGAGGACATCTTGTGTGAAAGATGCTTAGACATCTTAGACGTCTTATCTGAAAGCAGCTTAGACAAAGATAAGCAATGTGAAATTTTTAGCAAGGTGGGATAATGGAATAGAAGAACTCATGGAAGTTGTGACAAAAATCTCAAAAAAGAACTTCAAAGTATAAATAAGGAAGTGTTCCTAAACACTGAAAGATTCCGGACTGCGAGACTGGAATTATCTTATGGGAATTAAAGCATCACTCTAAGATAGTAACTGGAATTATGGGAAATAAAACATCAATCTATGCTAGTGACTGGAATTATGGGCTTATATTCATGAAGTGAAAGGCCCTATTAAAATAAGTGTAAAAAAGCAATCTGAGAAACGGATGACCATATGGTCGATATTTACATTTGAATAGTGTTTTCTGTGAGCTCATTAAAATCAATTTTAATATAAAATGAACATCATAAAACATTACAACAAAAATACATATGCTTATTAAAACACTAAATATTTGCTGTCACTCTAAAATTATAAATCATTTTAAGATATTAGAGAAGACAAATAATTTAAAGTATCTTTAATTAATATGTCAATAAGTGAGCTATTTTCTAAGTACTGCTATTTTACCCCAACTGATAATAGATATATTTATCTTAAAATCTTTATATTTCTTCACAAACTTTATGAAACAACTTAAGCATTTGTAAAAAAGTATAATGTTTCTAAGATTTTACAAGCAACTTGAGCATTCAATATTGAAAGAGTTACTCTAACAAACATCAAAAGCATTGTGCCTTGTACAGTAGTTAAGTATCCATAGCTCATTCCAGACATCTAGAAATTTTTACTTAGTGGCAATGATACCATGAGCAAATTACTTCTTTGTGTGTTACACAGAGGGAGAAAAGAAGAGATTTTAAAATTCATACCTGTAAACATTTTATAGCAGTGCCTGGTTAGCTACAGTTTATTGTTAAAATGACTGTGACTGTGGAACATAAATTCAGAAGAAAGTGGCAAAACTAAACAGGATAACAATTTAAGAGTCAAAATAAGTTAAAGTACAAATTAACAGGCAAAGGGAAAATTATCCAAAGTAGTCATGGCTTCTAAAATATGTAAAGGACTACTGTGACTCATAAAAAATCCAGAGATAGATAAGTAGGTTAAAGATTAAATCAAGCTACTTATGAAAATGATAAAAATGACCAATAAACACATAAAAATATCAGTCTCATCTTCTGAGAAAAATAAATTAAAACAAAATGAGATCATTTAAAAACTAATAGATTGATCAAAATAAAGTTTAAAAAGTAGGACCAATCTCAGGTATTGATATGACAGTGGAACAAACATATCCTTTATAATTTCTCATAAAATATTATAGTCACATTGAAAAACAGTTTGATGTTTTTTGGAAAGAGAAACAAATGTTTACATGAGTCCTAGAAATACTCGTTCTAGATATTCTCTTCAGAGAAATGAGAACATATATTCACAAATATCAGTGTATAAATACTCCTAGCAGTTTTGTTTATGATAGCACAAAATTACAAAACAATTCTGTTGCCCCAGAGCTGGTAAGAAAGGAATTGTATTGTACAGTGGGATATTACTCAACGTGCAACAACGTGGAGGATTTTCTGAAGAATTATTCTAAGTGAAAGAAATCAAAGATAAGATGACATACACACTGAGCGCTTCCATTTGTTTGACATTCGTAAAAGCAGAGTAATCAGGGCAAGAGATGGTATTTATCTAAAGCTGGTTTTTGGGAGAAGAGAACGGCTACAAAGGTACAGGAGGCTGGGGAAATACCTTATATATAGAATTTGGTGGTGACTATAATATTTCCTGCATCTGTTAAAAGTTATAAAATAGTTTTAGATTCATTGTAAAAAATAATAATACTAAAAGCATTTTAAACTAATGGACAAAGTAAAGTTTAGTTTTAGAATTTCACTTCAATTATGACTACTTAATTTAGAACTATCCTTTTAATAAAGTTTGAAATAAACAACACATTGTTATGTACTATGGGTAAAAAGTTGTAGAGATCTCAGAACTTACACAGTTTGCATAGTGAAAACTTTATGCTCTGATTAATAGCCATTTTGCTTCAATGGACTTATATGTAGTGTATTTTTAATATTAAAGAAAGAAAAAATAATATGGAATTTCAAAACAAGATGATATGAGATTAACAATGGTTAATATATTGCATATTGTTATCTTCAAAGTAGTTGCTCAGATTACAAGATCTAGGCATGCAGAACTGATCAAACTTGTGAACACTGCTGTAAAAACAAAGAATAATGACTCTACTAATATCACTCTTTTATCTTTTGTAAAATTCTTAGGATTAATACACAGATTAGGGATTTCTGGATCACATAGTCGTCCTGTTCTTAATGTTCTTAAGTATCTCCATACTGTTTTCCATACTGGTTGTGTCCTTTTGCATTTCTACAAATACACTACGTTTCCAAATTCTAGACATCCTCCCTAAAACTGGTTGACCTCTTATTTTCATTTTTTTGATAGAGCACTCCTAAAAAGTGTGTAATATCTTAGCATGATTCTGATTTGCATTTTCTTAACAATTACTGACAATGAATTTTGTAAAAATATATCTGTTCACCATTATACGTCTTTCTCATGGAAATGTCTATTCAGGTCATTAGCCTATTTATTAAACAGATCGTATATGTTTGATATTGAGTTATAAGTGTCCCTTACATATTTTATAAATTAATTGTTTTCAAATATATACATTTTTTGCATATATTTTCTTTTATTCTATAGTTTACCTTTTCACTGTGCTGATCTCTTTCATGCTGGCAGATACTTTTCACTTTGATGAAGTTCCACTTTATTTTTTTCTTCATTAACTATACTTTTGCTACCACATCCATGAAATCATTGCCAACATCAGTGTCATGAATTTTTACCCGTATGTTTTCTTCCAGTTCTTTTAGTATCATACGTTATATTTTCCTTTAAGATATTTTGAGTTTAGTTTTGTTCATGATGTCAGAAACATGTTCAACTCTACTCTTCTTCAGGTACATATCCTCATACTGTTTGTTTAAAAAACTTTCCACAATATTTATTCTTTGAACTGTTTTCGAAGGTTGATTGACTATTCTGTATGTTCACTGATTCATTTCTATTGGCCTTTGTGAATGTCTTTATGTCAGTACAGTACAATTTTGATGATTGTAGCTTTGTAATATAAATAAATTTGTGATGCCTGTAGGTGTGTTCCAATTTCACAAGATTAATTAGACTATTTCTATACTTTTCTGGTCCAAAGTGAGCATTTGTATCTATTTTTGTATAAAATGCTACTAGGATTTTGAAAAGTTTTGCACTTAATTTGTAAATCTTTTGAGGTAATGTGGAAATTTTAACAATATTTATTCTATTCTGTGAGCACTGATCTCTTTGCATTTTCTTGCACCTATTTTATTTCACCAATATTTTGTTTTCAGCATACTAGTATTTCATCTCTTTAGTTAAATGCATGCCTAAATATTATATTATTTTTATTCTGTCATGAAATCAGATTATTCTCCTAATTTGTATTTTTTTTGTTTTGTTTTGTTTTGTTTTGTTTTGTTTTTTCTCCGGTACCAGGAACTGAACTCACGACCTTGCGCTTGCCAGGCAGGCGCTTTGCCGCTGAGCTAAATCCCCAGCCCCTCTAATTTGTATTTTAGAGAATTATTATTGAAATGCTAGTTATGCCAACATCCCGAGTTTTAACTCAATTCTCCCATAGCTATCAACTCCAAAGTAAATAAAATTATTTCTAAATTAAAATAGGTAATAGTTTAAGCAAAACTATTTCATTGGGTAATGTGAAATTCTAGTTTCCAATATGTGATATAACTTCCATCATCACCCACTACACAATCATTCAGTATTGGCTCTGAATTTTGACCTGTTATCTTTTTCTCTGAATATGCAATTTAGACATATTATTTTCTGTATTTACAAAGGAAATGAATACTAACAACTCACAAAGCTTCATAACTTAATATCTATAGGGCTATTTTTCATTCATGCCTATGAATTTTGTGTTGGCTGGTGTCTTAGTTACTTTTAATTACCCAACACCCAAAGTTAAGAGGAAAAAGTTTATTTAGTTCAGTTTGTAGACTTTTTAGTTCATAATTGGCTGGCCCCAAGGCAAGGTTTCTTGGCAGAGGGGCATCC
This sequence comes from Chinchilla lanigera, assembly GCF_000276665.1. Classification (NCBI taxonomy): domain Eukaryota; kingdom Metazoa; phylum Chordata; class Mammalia; order Rodentia; family Chinchillidae; genus Chinchilla; species Chinchilla lanigera. The sequence goes on from NW_004955426.1 coordinate 14,949,734, forward strand.
CAGAGGAGAAATAGTTCATAGAAGGGGAGAGAGAGAGAGGACAATCCTCTTTTTAGCACTTCTATTGTATGCAGGCTACCAGACCTAGTGTGAATGTAGCACTCACACCCTTAATCGCAACACCCTTAGCACCAGCATTGCACTATGAATCAATCACACACTGTAGATTCAGCTACCACTAAAAAAAGCCCAATCTAAAAGTTCATGAGGCTTTTGGATGTGATCTAGACACAAACCATAACAGCTGGGTTTAGGATAGGAGCCAGTTATTCGAAGACCACAAATATTCAAGGACCTAGAATTCTAACTTCTGCCTTGCCATTGTTCTGTGGCTAAATTTTGTATTCAATACTTTCTTTCCATCTGTAGACATGGAAGAGAGGGGAATGTTGGGGACACATCTTTTCTTCATTTTCTAGAACAAGACTTGACAGATATCCCTTTTGCTAAAATTCTATTAATACTAACAAATGCCCTCATCCTTCTCAGATGCAGAGGAGCTTGGAATTCTGTCCAGAACTTTAACAGAGTAAGGATAAAAGGAGAGATGAGGATAGCAAGTACAAAATTATACCTAATGGGGTTGGGAGCAAAGCTCAGCGGCACAGCACCTACCCGGCAAGCATAAGGTCCTGAGGTCAATACCCAATATATAAAAATAAACTTAGAAATAATGGAAAGTATAATGAAATTAGATTTTACTCACATAAAGTAAATTTTATGTATATTTTAGACAAAAACATGAAAATTAGACTTGTTATAGCTTCTAAAAAATTATAACAGATGATATAATGACAAAGTTTTTAACAATGCATTAAGAGAAAATTACAACATAACAGTAAACCATATAATAATACAAATATCCAAAAGAAGATTTTAGAAAATATACTCATGAAAAAATACAAAATACATGAGTTTAATGAGATATAAAGAAAATCTTTTTAAAGCTTATAAATCATTAATATTGCAAACTATTGTTTGTGTACTATATGTGTATGGGCTATATGAAAGTCCCACTCTCCTCACAAGAAGTATATTTGGGATATTTTCTATCTCTTTCCATCTTCTTTGTCTGAAGGCTGAGATACTGGTTTTCACATTAGTAATTTTGACAGAAATGTAACATGTTTAGACATTGCCACTTTTCCTTATCTAATAAAATTTCCAATCACCAAATATTCATTCTTAGTGGGTGCAAGTGATGAACTTACTAAGGTTGCCTTTGCCATTTTATGACAATGCAAGATAGCTGAGCTGCCTTTTCACTACTACAGAATGTAGTGGAAGCTACATTTCTACCCCAAGTCTGCAAGTCTACCCTATTGTTTTACTTATTAGTGATCCAGTTCTTACCTTCTTAATGGGTTGTGAACTTAGAGAAAATTAAAGGGAAAAGATAAAATCACAATCCATAAGTCCAATAGGATGATAAATATGCAGAAAATTAAGAAACAAATAAAAATCATGTTAATGATCCCTGAAAATCGGATTAAAGTTTTGGATAGACTGTTGGGCTGATGTTAGGCTCTGAATATAGCAAATTTGATCCACTGTGCCTTGCATTACAATGACTTGCAGGTGTTTTAATTGCTAGTCTGGAAACACTCTGGTATGACCTGCAAAACCCTTAGTAGATGAAAAACTTTTTGTCCTTGTTATTGAACTTAATTGTGACTAAACTGAAATATCTTTCCTTGGTAAAGATTATGTTATGGATAAAAAAAGTGTTAGAGATCATGGAGATTAATTTACAGCATTTCAAAGCTTATGTTTGTGTACCTTCTAATATTTAATAAGTGGTAAAATATTTTATTACTATGCTTTGCATCCAGAATCCCAAGGTTTTACTCTTAATTATAAAGATAGGTAATTTCTCAGAAAAGTTGGTAGTTTTGCTTGACAATTTTCATCATTTATTTGTATATTATTTATTTTCTAAGCATATATTCATAATTTAAGTATTAATGACTCTATTATATTCAACTTTATAACATTTATGATGATTTTTAACATTTTATCTCTAGTTAAGAATTGAACCACAATATTAAATAGAATTGATGCTATTAGGCATTCTTCTGTTACTCTTTCAAGGATACCTTTTGTAGTTTTACTGCTGTTTGATATATCGATATATTTTATCACAATAAAGAAAGTTGTCTTTATTTCTTACTTTGTTGAGTCATAATCTAAGAAGATTTGACTTATTTTCTCCTACAGGTGTTTTAAATATTTTTTTCTGAGATAGTTAAAATGGTGAATAATATTCATGAGTTGTAAAATTTTCAAACCAATTTTACATGCCTAGAGTAAATCATCTTATATATTATTTTCATGAGTAACATTGTATTTATTTTTTAATATTTTCTTAAATATTTACCTTTATGTGAATGCATAAAAAACAGAGGCATGCAAACATCTTTAAAAGACCTAGCCACAATGATCATAATGTCAGTTTTCTATAGCCAAATGTAGAAAAAAAGTATTAATCTAAATGGAAACAAATTCACTTTGGTATATTCATGCATTATAATGCTTTACATTATTAAAATGCATTGACATGGTTACATGAAACAACATGCATAGATCTCACAATAGTAACACCCAGCAAAACTCAAATCTAGATATAAACTAATTCTTCCTGGATAATTTCCTTTATGAAATTCAATGAGTACTGTGTGGTTTGAGATAGTCACACTAGAAAAGGAGATTTGATTCCATTCATTAATCTCCTGAGCTTGAGGCTGATATAATTATTATCAGTTTGTTCTTTTAATTCTGAGTGTTAGCACATTTCTACCTCATCACAGATTAATACTGACGACAAATCCGTATGTTTGACACAAATCTGGGCTAGGAGTGACCAGCAATTTTTCACCTTGTTTTCAAGAGGAGTGAGCACTTCCACTACATTCTGCAGTAGTGAAAACTACAGCTATTTCTCCGTCTCTTTTGTTATCACTGACTTTAAGAAATAAACCAAGCTTAGCTTTCACCCCTGTCCCCTTGTCTCAGGCTGCTGCCTCACATCCATGCCCAGGAATTTCTGTGACTATTATGAGCTGGTATACTGAACCTAGAGGACTGGGAATGTGGTACGGAAAAAGAAAAATAGAAGTCTCTAGGCAGTGCTACAGGCTTCCCCATCTTGTTATGTGGAAAAAGAATTAAACTCCTCTATCCAGACTGCAGCCTATTCTCCACCATGCTGCTGTTTGCAACATTTCTGTCTACCTCTATGTCTTTGTTTGATTTATATTTTTGTTTGTTCAAGGGTTTTCATCTTGGAAAATTTAACTAGAGAGAAATTTCATCCTTTTCATCCTTCCCTACTGTATACTGAGAAAAGCTTTATATCAGGAACATAAATCATTTTGTCAATGATGAAGGACAAGACCCAGCCAGAGATGGAGGCTAAAAATATGCCTGACTGCATATGAAATCAAGACCAATGCATGCTTTTCCTTCAGCATAAAGAGAGATTTCATTTCACAGCCATTAGACTGTGAACATTTAAGAAGACTAGCTGCTAACAAAAATGTTTTTGAAACAGGAACCCAGGTTTGGTTGGTAATGCGATGCTGTGCAGTATATTGGAACAGGTACATGTAGTTCAAAAACAAGACACATGTTTCAAAATAAATTCACTGATTAGTCATAGAGGCATATATACTCATATCTGACACTTCATAATAATAATGAAAAAATGAATCGAGTAAAATGCTCATAGTGAATAGTTGGGAAGCAAAACAATGGTGCACTATAGGAAAATGCAAAAGAGAGAAATTGGTCTTCATTTGTCGTTTTCATAAATACCTAATACATAGCATTTATTATAGTAGAATGAAGTTAAGAAGAATATGTGATGATAAAAACTACTTTAGTTTTAATCAATAGTGAAAATATTCCAATAGCTATTTAATACACACAACATATTTTTAAAAGCATTCTCATTTCCTTTTTATAGGTGTGGAAAAATAACCTATCCAAAGTCACATAACAGCCAGACATGGTGATATTCACCTGTAATCCCAGCACTCAGGAGGCTGAGGCAGGAGGATTGGTGCAAATTTGAGGCCAGCCTGCACTACAAAGGGAGTTCAAGACCAGCATGAACTGCATAGTGAGACCCTGTCTCAAAAAGTCCAAAAAAGAAGTCACACAACAGATAAGATACAAAGTATGCACTGTAATCTGAGGCTATGCTCTACACTGCCAAGTTCCATTGCATTTCACCATTTGCATAATACTTATAACAAGATATAATTTATAGAAAATTCATAAACAAGAAATACAATGTTTATACTTCAGAGCAGAGGGTTCCTTCTTTAAGATATTGATAGCTGATGTCTCATCCACATACTGCTTCTTCACTCTTTAAGCTGCAAGGCCGGTTCTACACATTTGCCACAAGCTAAAAAGAGGACAACTCCCACCACCTGACAAACCACCAATTCCTACCCAGCTCTGTACCTTGTTTCCCTTCAGAACAGGGATGCAGAGATAACTACCAAATGACCAAGCTGATCAAGGATGAGGTCAGCATCCATGTATAATAAAAACCATGAAGAAAACAGACACAAAAGGACCTCATGTCAATCAGAGAAAAGCCATTTATAACAAACCTGTGGCCAACATCATTAAAAGGGGAATACTAGAAAGCTTTCTCTCTAAAATTAGGAAAATGTCACTATCACCACTCCTGTTCAACAACATAGTGAGTGAATACTTTAGCCAGTGCAACCAGGTAAGAGAAAGAAACAAAATGGACATATATAGGAAAGGAAGAAGTCAAAGTTTTGCAGGGGACCTTGTCCTTAGTATAGACCACCCAAAGCATCCCAACAAAATACTCCTGGTATAATAACAAAATTCAGCAATGTAGCAGGATACAAAATCAACACACAAGAAATCAACAGTATTGTTGTAAACTAATAATGAACTCATGGAGAATGTAACTTAGGAAAACCATGCCATCCAGAGTAGCGTTAGGAAAATTAAATGCTGAGGAACTACCGTAACAAAGGAAGTGAAATTACTCTAACCAAGGAATCAACCTGCCCTCTACAATAAAATTACATCATTCTGAAAATAAAAAAAAGATCCAAGAGGTCTTCTGAAAACAAAAACATATCTCATGTTCCTGAAAATGCAGAACCAATAGTCAAAATGGGTATACTTCCAAAACTGATACACAGATTTAACATAATCCCAGTCAAAATATCAACAGCATTTCTTACAGATCTAAAAAAAAAAGTCCTCCTAAAATTATATGGAACTAGAAGAAACCAAGAATAGCAATAATCCTAGGCAACACAAGCAAGGAAGGCAGAAAATATCTCAATTCTTCATTTGAATCTATATTACAAAGCTACAGTGATTAAAACAGCAGGCTACTCACATAAAAGCAGACATGGGGAGAAATGGAAAAGAATAAAGGAATCAGAAAGAACCGCAGGCATATTCTAAGGCTTTTCAACCTAGGGGGTCAAAAGAGAGCCTGGAATTTTGTGGAATGTTATATTGCATAGTACTGACACTCCCTCCATAACCCAGATTTCAATTTTTACCATTCTTTAAAAATTATTTTCATTATTTTTTATTCCTACTTATCATGATTAGTGTATATTTCTGTATTTACTGAGGTATATACTATTTTTCCAAACAAAATCCTTCTTTTAATATTAGTACAGGTTTGCAGTACATAATGATGATATATTTACTGTGTGGAGTTGATACATGTACATAATACATCTTAATTGTTTTTCATTGCCTTCACTTCCTGTTCTTCTCTGTTCTTTCTAGCTCTTGATCTCCTTCATATCTGCAAAAACCCTATTTCCATTTTCTTTTTTAAAATACTTTTTTCATCCCCTTATACTTCTCATCCCTTGTTCCCCTTTTTATTTGAAAAAGATCTCCCTGCTCCTAAATCTCTTTTATTTTGCTATTTATTTATATTATACATTTTTATATAAGAGAAACCTCATGATATTTAAGCTTGTGTATCAGATGTATTTTATTTTACTTAACTTAATGGTCTCAAGATGCATCCATTTTCCTAATGATGCATCAAATTTATTCTTAATTTTTGGCAAGGAAAAGAAACTCCATCAAGTATAAATGCCATATTTTAGTTATACATTTCTTTGAAGATTATTGTAGAGGCCATTTTCATGACTGAGTTACTATAAATCATGCTATTATAAACATTAATATGCATGTATCACTGTGACATGGTGACTTTAACATTTTGGGGAGCATACCTAGAAGTGGAATAGGTGGAAAATGTAATTTTATCTTTTGTTTTCCTGAGAAATCTCCATATTGATTTCCATGTTGCTTATACTCATTTTTAAACCCATCAGCACCCTTTTCCCTGCATCCTTATTAGGATTTGCTATTATTTGATTTCTTGGTGATGACCATTATTTGTGGAGTAAGATGGAAGCTCAGTGATGCTTTAATTTGTGATTCTTTAAAGGCCATCAATTTTGATCATTTTTTCATGTATCTGTTATCTGCTTGTACTTCTTCTTCTGAGAAATGTTTATTAATGTCAGTTGCCCATTTTTTGATTAGGTCTTTTAGTTGGGGGCTTAATATTATTTAATTTTTACATACTATTCTAGGTATTAGCCCTTCGAGAAATACCTGGCAAAAATGTTTTCCTTTCTGGATTCTTCACTGTACTGGTTGCTTCCTTTGCTATGTAAAATCTCTTTAATTTGCTGTGATCCTCTTTATTGATTCTTGTTACTATTTCTTATGCTATTTGTTTTCTGCTCTCTAAATCCTTGTGTATGCCTATGTCTTCAAGACATGTTTTACCTATTTCATCTTCAAGCAGATTGTTTGAGATTTAACATTTAGTTTTGTGATCCATTTTGATTTTAGTTGGGTGTATATATAGACATAAATCTAGAGTGATCACTAAGATGGTGGAGTGGTAAACAGCAGAGTAACAGCCTCTCTAAGAGACGCCATCCAGATGCTGAAATAGAGCAACATGAGGAAGACAAAAAAGGGGAGAGCAGGTCCCCTGGATCCAAGAAAGACCTTAAGCATGAATTGGAGCCCACAGAGATGGTGAAGAAGAGAGAAACTTTGATGAAGAAGGAGGTAGCCAGCAGCCCCTTCTCCCTGAGATGGCACTCACTTAGTGAGAGGAGTGATTCAGACCTGAGGACACACCGTGACTGCTGGCAACCTGTTATGGTTTGTGTCTGCATGTCGCCCCAAACCCTCATGCAGTCATGAGGCAGGTTTTGAGCACTATACCCGCCCTGGGGCAGATAGCTTGCACATGTAAGGGAGATAAAAGGGCTGCTTGCAACAACTTCTCCCTTTTGCTCTTGTTGCTTCGGCTATCTTCCAACACCATGAACTGTTGCCCTCTGCCATGTGCCACCCTGCCTTGGAGCCAGCCAAGTATGGACTGAAACCTCCACAGACTATGAGCTAAATAAACCTTTCCTTCTTTAATTCCTGGTGTCAGGTATTTTGTCTCAGCAATGAGAGAAAAGTAACCAAGACACAACCTCAGAGGTCTCCAAGGTGAGAAAGAGCTGTGCAGAGGAGCAGCAGACATGAAGGACTGCACTAGTTGGCAGAGTGCTGAGGTTCCAGTTGTTCCTTGGTAGAGAGTGATTGGACAGGAACAATCTTGGAGAGGTACTGGCTGAGCTCAGAACTCATAGCAGCTCCTGGCTCTATCTAGCAGCTCCCAGCTGGGCTCCGGCCCACAGAAGGTGCACTGAGGGCTACAGGATGAATGAGTCTGGTCTCAGACCAAAGTTGCAGGCTTGCTGTGATTATCCACTACTCCGCCAAAATGCTACTCTTGGCTTTTTGGGATAGATTAACACAGACTGGGACTCTATCTCAACACATGTCTACCGGTGACAGCAGATACCAGGAAGTGGACTTTTATTCTTTTTTTCTCACTCTTTCTTGTGTGCTTATTGTTGTGGTGGTTGTGGTTTTGTTTTTGTTTACTGTTTGTTTTTGTCTTTTATTATCCTTTATTGTTTGATCTTGTTTTTATGTGTGTGAGTATGGTTTCTAGCCTTCTTGTGATTGCAGTTCTGTTCTGATCTTTTTATCTCTTCTTTCTCTCTTTCCCTCCAGTCTACTGCACAAGTTATCCAAAGTTAGAGTAATCCCCCTATGTCCTCCAGCTTATTTCTTATTTCTTCCTCTTCTTCCACTTCTCCATTTTTCCCCTAACCCATTTTAAATTTTAACCCCTGAGGGCAAAATTGACATGTTAAAGACTTGTATATTGACTATAACTTTATGGTTTATTTTAGATGTTGTTATATAACCACAGATCTACTACATACAGTCAGGAGGAGCAAATCAATGGTTAGGTAAGTTTGTCATTTTCTAGGCTGTGTTTGATGCCATTGTCATTGCTGATCATATCACTATAGCCAAAAGTGATATAACTGTTCTAAATAGCAGTTCTTCCTGGTAGACTGAGATTGACTAAGGGTCACAGAAAATGCTGTGGCACAGTGCCAAAACATCAGGAACTGGGACAGACAGGTAGCAAATCTTCATTCCCAGAAAATTGAAGAGGTAAAATCCTGCAACAGACTCAAAGTCAAAAAAACCCAGCTATATCTGGATGATACTTTAGAGAAGTAGTGACTTCCTAAAGGTTCTAAATACTAGCAATAAAGCAAGCTCCCATGGGCAATTTACAAGCATCATTCCAGGAATTAAACTAAAAAAAGACAATGTGACAAGATGTGACCCAAGACAACTAGATCACCAGAAACAAACCCAGGGGGCAGTGAGGTGGGACATTCTGAAAACTACCCACCTGGCCTCTCTGAAGTGGCAACAACAAAGCAATTGAATGAGGCTCTAGAAAAAAATCAAATAAATTGTCTCTCAGGTAACTGCAGAGATGGTGTACATAATAAAACCCAGGTTTAGTGATGCTAGAGCAAACATAGACAAAAAATAGGGGAGCTTATGAAAATTATGGAAGCCATGAATGCTCAGCATAGGAGAGAAATGGAATCCACAAGGATGATTCAAGAAGATATCCAAGAGAATAAAAATTCCATTGAAAGTATATACAGCAGATTAAGCCAATGTGAGCACAGGATCTCATAATGGATAGGCTTGCATTAAGTGATCATGAAAAGAAAAACATATTAAAAATAGCAGGAGACCATAAGAAATAAATATAGCAGATGCTAGATGAAGAAAAGAAGAATAACTTAAGGTTGATTGAAGTCAATGAAATAGCAGAAGATAACATCAATGATATAAAAAGTCTGTTCACAGACATCATGGATGAAAATTTCTCTAGTATCAAAAAAGTATTTGACTTGCAGTTAAGTGAGGCATCTAAAATTCCAATCAAAAAATCAAAGCTAGAAAAAAATGAGAATAGCTATTCTATTTGCAGACAAAGTGAATTTCAAGCCAAGACTGACTAAGAGAGATAAAAAAAGGTCACCATATACTGGTAATGGGTATAATCCCAGATGAAGAGCTAACAATCATAAATATATGCAAGTGTCAATACACCCAAATACATAAACAAACATTATCCAGCATGAAAAATCAAATAAGTACCAATACAATTGTATTGGGGGATCTCAATACCCCACTATAACAAAAAGACAGGTGAATTGGACAAAAATTCAACAATGAATACTAGAACTCAATCAAATTTTGAACAAATGTTCTTAGTAGATATGTACAGAGTGTTCCACACTACATGAGAATACACATTCTCAGGTGCACATGGGACATTCTCCAAAGTAGACCACATAGTAGCTCATAGAACGTGATTAAGTGAAATGCAAAGGAATTGAAATTATCACATACATTTTATCAGACCACAGTGCAATGAAATTGGAAATCAATGGCAAAAGAAACTACAAGAAGTTTATGAACACATGGAAATTAACTGTCACCCTCCTGAACAACCAATGAATCACAGATGAAATACAAGAAATTAGTTTCTACAATTAAATGATAATGAGAATACAACATACCAGAACTTATGGGACACAATGAAAGCAGTCCTAAGAAAGAAATTCATAGTAGTGAATACTCTATCAGGAAAACAGAGCAGGTAAAAATAAACAACTTAATGGTGAAATTTAAACTTCTACAAAGAAAGGGCAGGCTAAGCCAAAAGTTGTATGACAGAGGAAATTATAAAGATCAGGACAGTGATTAATGCACTGGAGACTGAAAAAAAAAAAAAAACAGAATCAATGAATGAAAGAGTTGCTTCATTGAAAGATTAAATAAAATCAATCAAAGCTTAACTAACCTTATCAAAAAAAAGGAAAGAAAAGACTCAAATCCATGCAAATAGGTATGAAAAGGGAAAATCACAATGGAAGATGCAGAAATCAAAAAGTTCATCTGTATGTACTCCGAAAACTTCTATTCTGATAAGATGGAAAATGTAGAAGAAATGGACAAATTCTTATATACATATAAATTACCTAAGCTGAATCAAAAGATATAGAAATACTAAATAAACTAATACCAATCGATGAAAGGAAAGATATAATTAAATACCTACTAACAAAAAAACCTCCAGGAACTCATGAATTCACTGCTGAATTCTACAAGAAATTTAGAGAATTAATACCACTATTTCACAAACTCTTTAAAGAAATTGACATGGAAGCAATAGTGCCAAATTCATTCCTGGAAGCAAGCATTACCCTGATACCAAAACTGAAGAGGGATCAAACTAAGAAAGAGAGTTACAGGCCATTTTCCCTAATGAACATAGTTGCAGAAATCCTCAGTAAGATACTGGCAAACAGAATACAGCAAATCATCAAGAAGATGACACACCATGACCAAGTTGGATTCATCCCAAGGATTCAGGGATGCTTCAACATAGAGAAATCAATAAATGTAAAGCACCATGTTAACAGAGCCAAGCACAAAAATCTTGTAAGTTCAATAGGTTCAGAAAAAGCTTTTGACAAAGTCCAGCATGCATTCTTGGTAAAAACCCTACATAAAATTGGAACAGATGGTCTTTATCTCAATCTGCAAAAGCCATCTATGACAAATCAACAGCCAACAACATACTATATGTATAAATAGTATAAAATGTATAAATGTATAAAAATAAAAAGTTTTCATTCTAAAATCAGGAACAAGACAAGGTTATACACTGTCCCTACTCCTAATCAACTTAGTCCTGGAAACTTTTGGCAGAGAGATTAGGCAGGAGAAAGAAATAAAAGGAATAAGAATAGAAAAGGAAAAAGTTAAAATACTATTATTGGTAGATGACATGATACTCTACACAGAAGACCCCAAAAACACCACTAAACAACTGCTAGATTTTATAAGCAGATTCAGTAGCTGGATTCCACGTCAACATTCAGAAACAATAGGCTTCTTTTATACAAGTGAAAAACCCACTGAGAGAAATTAGGGAAACAACACTTTTCACAAGAACACACAGAAAGTGAAACATCTAGGAATCAATCTAAGGAAGGTTGTGAAAGACCTTTACATTGAAAACCACAGTAGTCTGAAAAAGGGGATTGAAGCACATATCAGAAAATGGAAAGATAACACTTGATCTTGGGTAGGAAAAGTAACATAGTGAAAATGGCAACACTTTGAAAACTGTTATACAGTTTTAATGCAGTTTTGATCAAAATTCTAATAGCATGTCATAGAATTAGAGAAATCAATCCTAAAATTCATTTGGAACCAGAAGAGACCAAGAATAGAAATGGAAATTCTGGACAACAAAGGCAAAGCAAGGGCCATCAAAATCCCTGATTTGTAATTATGCTATAAACCAGCCATGACATAAACAGCATGATACTGACCCCCCCCCAAAAAAATCAATGCAACAGATTAGAATGTTCAGAAATAACTCCAATGTACTTAGCCACTTTATCTTTGACAAATGTGTGAAAGATGTTCCTTCCTCCACCTTCACCGGAGGAAAGATAGCTAGGTTAAAGATGGTGCTGGAAAAACTAGTTCTGCACATGCTGAAAATTAAAATTGAATCCATATGTTTCACCATGTACTAAACTGAATTTGAATTTTTGATCAAAAATCTAAATATTAAACACAAAATATTAAATCTCCTGGAAGATTGAGTAGGTAAAACTCTTGAAGACATTCTTGTAGTTGAAGAATTTATAAATGAAAATCTAGCACAGAAACTATCACAAAAAATCAACAACTGGAATCTCATCTTATTAAAAAGCTTTTGCTGAGCAAGAGAATAAACCAACACTGAGACAACCCACAATGTGGGAAAAAATGTTCGCCAGCTGTTCCTAAGACAAAGGATTACTATTGAGAACATATAAAGAACTCAAAAAAATCAGACTTCCCAAATTTAAAGACCCAATCCAAAAATGGGCATCTGAGGTGAATAAGCCCTTCTCAGATGAAGAAATGCAAATAATAAATAAATGTATGAAAAATGTATAACATTACTGGTCATTCAAGAGATGCATATTAAAAAAACTGATATTTCATTTCACTGCAGAAAGAATGGCTATCATCCTAAAAAATCAACCAATAACAAATATTAGAGGGACTGCGAGGAAAAAGGAACCCATTACCATTGTTGGTGAGAGTGTATACTGGTGCAGCCATTGTGGAAATCAGGATGGATATTGCTCAAAAAACTAGAATTTGCAGTCTCATCCTACCCAGCTATTCCCCTTGTTGGTATCTTCCCAAAAGAATTAAAAACATTATACTATACTGATACATGTGCACTAAAGTTTATAGCAGCACAGTTTGTAGTAGCTAGATCATGGAAACAGCCCTAATGCCCATGAACCAAGGAATGGATAAAAAAGATGTAGTCTTTTTATACAATGGGGCATTACTCAGCCATAAAGAAGGACAAACCAGTGACTTTCACAGGTAAATGGATGCAACTTGAGATGATACTCATAAGTGAAATAAACCAGATGCACATGTGTAAACATAGTATTGTCTCCCTAGTGTGAGAAGCTGAAAGAGTAAATAAAAGCCAAAATATACAACAGAAATTATAAAATGGGAAGAAACTTCAAAAGGAAAGAGAAATTGCGATTGGGGATTGGAAAAAAGAAGGAAGGGAAAAGCAAAGAAAAAAAATATATAAATAGTTAAGATTAATATACTACTAATTTGTCTTAGTTGATTGAAGAGAAAGGTTTGTCTTAATATTGTCTGCAGAATTAAATGTCAATATTTTATACACTGAGTGACTAATTTAAAGGTAACAATACACAGTGCATTAACTATGGTTACCCTCCTATTAACTTGTTTTGAAACTTTGTTTTATTTTTTCTCTTTAAAATAAAATTTTAAAAAGACATAAATCTAGATTAAATTTTCTGCATATAGATATATACTTTTCCTAGTAACATTTACTTAAAAGGCCATCTTTTTTCCAGCCTTTTTTTTGAGATAATCAGAAAATTTGTGGTAAAAGTTTTCCTCACACTAAAAAGAAAAAAATCTCTTTCTTAGCAATTTCTGTTCTTGTAATTGTTTCTTTACTCTGTTCACTATATAACAAAATTGCAAAAAGAGTGAACTATTAGTGTGTCAGTTCCCTTAATAAAGTCTTATTCAGACTTTAACGAAAATTTTAATATAGTCTATAGAAATTGCCTTTTTAATTCCAATGAGGCCCTCCAGATTTCTATTTCAATTCTTATTCTTTATGTTTCTTCAGATTTGATAATATACTCAAAGCTACATATGTATTTAATCTTCCATCCAGAAGTTTAGTTTAGAAATATATCATAATTCTCCATCTCTAAAACATGATATTATCTATGTGATCATTAATTGCTATACTAATGATGATTCTAAAATACCAAAATTAAAATAAATATCCAAGCAAAGAAGATTGCAAATGCATCCATGGCACACAAGCAAAACACATTGCTATTCAGCCAAAAAGTAAAGCAATATCTCCATAAGTAGATACCGCAAATGTTTTCCATGAAACATTCCTGTCACACCGGGCTGCTGGTCAGGGAACCAAAGACGTTGCATCTGGGAGACAAGTGTGTCTGCCCTGCTGTTCAAGCAGCCCACTGGGGTCATAAACTCAGCCCCAATAAAAAAATTAGAGGGACAAAGTTTAACAAAAGACACTTTGTGAAGAGAAAAAGGAAGGGAGGAGACAGTTACCCTGAAAAGAAAGAATCAGAGTAGGGGGCTCGAGGAAGGTAGAAGACCCATGAGCCCTTAGTTTCTGGCTGCCTTTATGGGTGACGGGTGTCTGACAGCCTGACCCAACCAGAAGTTGCCATAACTGGATTGGCTTCCTGGCACCTCGGCTTAATGTCATTTCTTCCTGTGGTCCACATGCAGCTTCTTTCTGTATTTCCTTCTCTTTGCCACAATTCTTAGGGCCTTATCCTTGGGGTATGTGACTAGTTGGCAAGGGGACCTTATTCATGGTTAGGTTAGAGTTAGTAAAGGGGCATTTGGATATCTATTTACACTATAAGGACCCTGGAGTGACTCTAGAGTGAATAATACAGTGACTCTAGAGTGAATACTCATGTATATGTGTATATATTAGTGCCTAGTATGCATACATAGTGCCTTAGTTTGTTACCCCCCTCCTTCACTCCCTCAAAAGTTTATTGAAAATGGGGTGTCTTATTATTTGTGTACTTGCTTTTCTGTCTGTGCCCAGCCTGGCATTTCTGTTTTTGTTTTTGTTTTTGTTTTTTGTCTCTTGGTTCAAGTCCCAATGTCATTTGGTGCCTTTCTTTATCCAGATGTTCTCTTTTCTTTTGGAACCACCCTTGAGCTGTTTCCCAGGGGAATTTCTCTAGTAAAGTTTGTGTTTAACTCTTTCTAGCCAGGATTAGCTAGAAGACCTAAGGAGGCCCCTATTCTATTTTCTGATCTACAGACCCCTGCCCCCCACATTAAGGAATAAGGACGTAGTACCTAAGAGCATTTAATTCTACTTATATATCTACAAGAAAAATGAGGATGAAAAGCATAAAAAATTGCAATGGTTAAAGGAACAAGTGAAAACAGTTACAGGGTATAATACTCAGAATAACATGTTTTAAAATTTTGACTTTTGAAAACATGTTAATAATCTCTTTTTAGTTTTTAATCATTTTAATGAATAATTAGAGTGTTTTGTTCTTTACTTTAATTTAGTTTATTAGTAAACACGTAGTACATAATGCTCACATTTCTTAAATTTGATACCTATACAAAATGCATTTTAATTCCTTTTTTCATCCTTTTCCCTTCCTTCCCCTTTCACCCATGTCTTGATCCTCTTCCTTTTATTTACTTTTATTATTGTTTCATTTTGTACATGTTTGCAGTACATAACATTTACATTCCTTGTGTGAATGGTACATGTATGGAACGCATTCAAATTCCTTTTACCCTCCCCCCACCTCTCATGTTATTCTAGATATTAAATAATAAAACCCATTTTCAAAGATGGGAAAGGGAGGAAAATTATGTAAAACTGAAAACATACTAGATTAAATGAAACCTATTGAAGTTTTAGCAAATAAGAACTATCCAGAAGGAAAACTTAAATAAAGAATTCTTCCAATTGACTTATTGCTGGAATATCTGATGGTACGTACTCAATTCTGGTTGGAACTGGGTAGGTAGGGGCCCTGCAAACAGAGTTAACCACTTCACTATATTTTATTTTGGGAGTAGGGATGAATCTCGTTAGCCCTAATTAATACCTAATGTCCTGCAGAATTAACTAAATTCACTTTGTTATTCTCAATTTCACATTCTAAAATGCAAACACCATGACAGCACAGGTTTTACATTTAATTTGTTCTTTGCTGTTAACCCATAACCTAGAATATTGTCTGTCCATAAGCCATATTCAATAAACATTTGGTACTTAATGATTTTTAGTTTTGTTTGCTATTTGGATTAAAATAATTTGTGAAAAGTTCTTCTAACGATAAATGAAATAAACTTTCATTAAATAACAGCACTTATCATTTTGTTATGCTTTATTAAATTATATCTAGGGTGAGGAAATATAATGGATCTAAAAGAGAAAAATAACCAATTGACTAATGAAAATGAATAAAAAACTTTTTGCATTTTTTTTTTTTTTTTTGCCTCGTAGATCCAATTTGTCATTAGAAATAATAAGTGGAAGAATTCACAGATTTTATTCCTGTAGCTATTTCTTTTCTCTTCCAATTAGAGGGCATGAGTTAGTTGTAAGCCAGCATGAAATTTGACACATAATTACCTAATTTATTCTTGCATTTACACTGTGCAGAATGCTGGCAAAGAATCAGAATACCAGGGGCTGGGGATTTAGCTTAACAGCACAGCGCCTGCCTGGCAAGCGCAAGTTCGTGAGTTTGATTCCCAGTACTGGGAAAAAAAAAACAAAAAAAAAGAATCAGAATACCAGAAACTCTGCTAGGATATCAACATAAGAATAAAACATCCTAACCTCAAGGGAATATTTATTCCTCAAAATATATATTTATGTGTGAATATAAGAAGCATAATATTTCCAAGTAACAAATTAATGGATTTAAAATACTCCAAAAAGCAATTTTGATGTTAATCATTGACATGAACAAATTTGACTTGAAAACTGCTAAGTAGTTAGAAAATTATTGAACAAGTAACCTTTCTGCCCTCATTGAGGTTACACTATAAAATATTTTAAAACTCAGAGGTATTTAAAAGAAGTATACATTATTTTGATTTCTGTGACTTCAGTTTTGTGTCTACTGTATGTTTTTCCTGTCAAAGTCAGAAAACTTGTCTCTTAGCCCAAGAAGTTAGTGCCTCATTTTTCTAAGGCTTTTGCAACGTTGAATATTCTATCTTGAACCTATTTTTAATTTTGTTTCATTTTTAATCTAAAAGAAGATCTAATTTAATTTTCTGCAGGGGATATGCACTTTTTCCAACACCGTGTGTTGGACAGTCTTCCCTTTCCTCACTAAGCATCCCCCAGATGCAGCAGACTGAATACAAATTTCTTTTCAGCATGCCATTCCTATGTGGGTTCGTCAGCTTTGTTTAAAGCATACAATAGGTTTTTAAGATTTAATCGTCAGAGATTTGCAAAATGCTGATTACAAAACTTTCAATTTTCAGTTAGCCACAATAAATCAATTCAAAAATCAGTTGTACAATCTAGGGACTGCAATAAGTAACATTGTATTGTATTCTTTTGTAAAGCTAAACAGGTAGATTCAACAACAACAACAACAAAAAAAAAAAACAGAGCAAAAGCTCTACATCCAGGTGTGGTGATGGTTTAAATCTCATCACTTTGTGAAGGTGAAGCAGGAAGCTCTCCTGAAGTCTGAAACCATGGGCAACATAGTGAATTAGAGGCCAGACTGGACCACAGAGAAAGATCCTTTTTCAAGAAAAACAAACACATAAATAAATAAATAGGTAAATTCTGCATTCTAACCACAAAAAAGTGAGAAGTATGTGAAATGATGAATATACTAATTCAATCGTGCCATTTTACAACATAAACCTATATCAAAATATCCTGTGGTATATGGTACATGTATAAAATCATCATGTCAGTGTACAAGTAAAATAATGATACACAAATAAAACAAAATGTGTCACATCCAGGTGTTGCATTATCTAAAGAGAAATTCTATGAAAACTTCAGCGATCAAAAAATATGCTTTATCATTTGATTGGTTAAGACATATGCAATAAATTAATCGGGAAATTCTGATGATATCTATTTTTAGACATAGTTGAACATCTCATTGAATGGAGTTTTGGAGATGGATTAAGACATGCCTTATACAAGTAACCACTTTAGAATACCGGAGAGATTGCTACACGTATAGCATAAGCAGGAATACTTGAAAGATTCCGAGTGGCTGCCCTATCAGCATCATTCCAACTGTAAATTAGGCAAAATTTCTTCTCTCTTTGGAAATGGTTAAGAGCAGGAACAACATACACAATATGTATTCCCAAAGCTTCTTCAACAGGACCAAACTACTAGAACTACTCAAGCAAGCACAAGAATATACAAGACAACAAGGGCAGAATTAGAACTCATATGCTCAGGGACATGAGGTACTAGTCAGCTACATTTTTGTCTGGATCTTTCAGATTTCTAAAAGTAAGCTTTCATTTTTAATGAGTTTTTCAACCAAACAGTACCTAATTTATGATTTATAAGAACTGTATGCACAGTGGTAGACTGTTATATTATGTATATTTTTTATAATTGTTTTACTTAAGATTTTAATGGTATTCCTGTTATTGTTGTTTTTCTAATTTTTATTATTTTGTATCTATGGAAGGGGAGGGAACTACCCATTTACAGGAACTACAGCTTTTGGTAACCTAACTGTGAGAAAACCAGTGTCCTTTAACAGTGTCTCTGAGATACAGAGTACAAATAAAGTGCTAAAGAAAACATGACACATAAACATATACACACAACTGTGCATGTGGATATAAATATTCACACTCACATGTGTTGGTGGGAAACTTAAACACTGAGTATTAAAATGGCCCAGAAGGTAATAGCTTAGCTGAGCCTGCCTTCTGGTCTTGGCTGAGCTCTTATATGCGTGCATCAGCCCTAGTTCAGATATGCAGTTTTGGTGATCTAGAATGTATTTGCTTATATTTTTGTGGGTCCTCCTGCTGTGAATTCATTTAAGATATTTTGTGTAGGTCTACCGGGCCTACTTGACTTTTTCCATGGGTATCTCATTTTCCTTGCAAGATATTCTGTACTACTCATTTGTACTTCATGGACAGAATTCCAAGAGAGAGCACAACACAGTAGACTTGAATCTGCTCGCAGATCTAGCATATTATCAGTTCCACACCATTCTGTTCGTTAAAAAAAGTGATGAGGGCAGATCAGAGTTCAGGAATCTCTGGCTCTCAATAGCATTTTTCAGAAAATGACAATTCCACACAATTTTCTATCATTTTATAAAATTCTGATCAACAGGTACAAATATAAGATTGAATGATTCTTTAGACTTGTATTTTTTTAATGTTTGTTTTTCTTTCCTGGATAGAATGTAAATTTGGGGTCTTGTTCATTGTAATAAGCCCAGCAAATAAAATAATTTAAAGCACATATGAGGTACTCAATTTGCATTTGGTCAGTGGCTTTGTGAAGGTTCTTTAATTGTGTAGGAATGGTTTTTACACACATCCAAAAGGCTTTATCACTGTACGCTAGCAAGTGAAATCCTTCAAATCTAGGATTGAAAAAGGAGCAGGTGGGATGAATAAAATAAAGCGGATTTTATCATTTATGAACATATGCAAAAGCATTGAAAAATGGCAAAATGTGCACTTGAACATACCAGGTCACCGATTTATTCATTATTAACAGAAACATTTAAAAATATTAAACTTTAGATACTCTTTCAATTAGTAAATTATTCATTATAGCCTATGTAGTTGGAAATTCTATTTTTAAACATACCCTCACTTTAAGAAATAAAGCTAGATTGGCTGTTAGTTTTATTCTAATGCCTGTACTTTATCCTTCTAGTGAGACTAAAATAAATTATTCACCTGAAATGGAAGAATACATTAATACATTCTGATCACTTCTATTCTGTGAATCATCTCTTTTGCATTGTAAAAACGTTAATGTCTCTTCCCACCCTGAATAATTTATGTACTCTCCTTAGTCTTAGCACCAGAATAATAAATGTTCTGCATTCCTGGCAAGTTGAAGACTGTGTTCAGTGATTCTGGTAGAGTGATTTGCCATGTGCTTCCAAGTCATCTGCCTACTAATTAAAAGCAGACTGTCATTCAAGCAGTGCAGTCTAACCATTTTCAGATATCTTGCTGATCTGTATGCCTTAGATTTCTATCAAAGATTGTCAGGCAAATATAATGTTTAACTTCTTTATTTCTCTAAACAAGAGAACTTGCTTTGTATGGACTTAAGACTGCGCTCTAGAGGTGAGCTGGCAGAAATTTTATATACCTACAGCTTTCAAAAGCTGTTTAAACTTTAGCTAGGAAAAAAAACCTCTAACTAGGAATTTTTCCTTGAAGATAGGGTTTGTTTATATGCACAGTGAAGCTAGTGAAGATTCTTAATGTAATACAGTTGATACAGGCAGTAAATGATGCAATACTTATGTCTGATTAGTTAGGATAGTGTCTGATATGCAGAAATTCCTCCATGAATTTAGTTACTATTGAGAATTATACATTTTCATAAATTCAAAAGTAAATGATATGATATTAATATTAGGAACACATGTTGAATGGAATGCTATTTCCTTAAATTAATAATATTTAAAGAAAGGAATGCCAACATTTTTATGATGACAGTAGAAAAATGAAACAAAAAGGTATGCCCCACTTTCTCAATACAGAAAAAAAGCTAAGTCTCAAAATAGGTTCACTTGCCTTCTTAAAGAAATCAACCCAAAGTGCAGCTCACGATGAATGTAACTAAATCCTGTAATCCCAGGAAAGGAAAGGGTAATTGTGGAAGCATTTTGTACAAGCACATGGGTGTAGACAGTGGGTTATGCTCACCAGATGAACTGCTGCAGATGTGAGACTGCTGAAATGGCAGAAGTTTTCTCGATGGGACCCTAGAATAAACAAATGGAGAAAACCAAAGAGAGGTGCTATTTTTGTTGTGTCTGATAGATATCTTCTCCACAAATAACCTGTTTACCATTCCAATCACACGTTTGCTTTAATTTAGCTATTTAAAATGTACCCAAAACTGCAGGAGGAAAATACTGTGTGATAACGCACAAGTAGGTTTATTGCTGAGGCCCGTTACGATAGGAGAGGAGTGGTGGAGCAGAGCCCAGGGAAGAAGAGCGCGCCCACCCGGAACTGTAGCGGTGCAGCAGAGCAAGGTTCACGGATTCACTGATAGGCAAAATGAGAGTGAGGGACAGAAAAAGCAAAGCAACACGGTAAGAGAAAGAACATGCAATTAAAAATTAGCAACAGGGATATTCCCAGAATGACAGGGAAATATTAAAAATAGTAAAAGCAATGTTAACGTTGCCACAAGACAGCATAGGATCATGCATGTATGAACAGAATAATTCTGAGAAATGTACCTTGAGTCAGTGAAATGAACAGAATATTATGTTTCTTTACAAGGTGACAGATAACTTTGCGTTAAGCTATGAATTCCTACCTCTTAATGAAATAAGGTTGTTATTCAGAAGGATTCAACCATCCAGTCACCTTTCCATCTATTAATTCATTGTTATTCACTCCAATCAGTGCATTAATCTAAGGAACACTTATTAAGTATTTAGTAAATGGATACAATGAACACTTCATTTCATTTGAAATATGCTTATATAAGCTTATTCAAAATATTTGCTTATATGTTAAAATTATGATGATATGATTATTTGTAATGTTAATAACTAACTTGATCTGCGTTATCTATTTTTCCAAGTTCAGTGATAAACCTGATTATAACAGAAATACAATATCTGAGTTGTAGGTTCACTCATTCAGTAGTCCAGTGTATTTGGTGTCTACTAAGAACTATATTAAACTTTCCATTACAACGTGTATCATTGTGGAAAAGTTAGTTTTAATAAATACATTTAAATGGTAAGTAATATTTATAGTTAAAATAATTTTACTTTCCTCTCAATGCATTCTTTACCAAGATGCACCTTAAACAATAATGTTTTGTATGTATCAGTACTATATATTTATGCATTTGGGCAGTATGAAAATTAAAACCATCATTCTAAACAAATATAATTGTTATTTTAATGTTTGTATTTAAAACAAGGTAGATAAGTCATTACAGTACAGTCTTTTAAAGGTAATTATGATATAAATATCATTATCAATTATGATACATGTATCATTTTACTTTTCTATATGAAGTATCTGTTCAAAGTTTATAGGAAAGAGATATCAAAAAGATGGAACATACATTTTAATATGCAATTTTTAAATATGAACTTAGCTTCATTGTTAGTTTTACTCTCTTAAAATAATATAAAATAAATGAAAATAATATAAAATATTATGAAATAATAAACAATGTGTAAAATGTTTGATTTTGTACTTTATTGGTCACTTTTCTGTGGCTGATACTAAATATCTGACATTGGCAACTTGAAAAAGGATAAATTATTTATAGCAAGTGGTTTCACAGGGTTTGCTACATGGTGAAAGCTAGGCAAAAACAGCATGGTGGAAGGAAATGAATGACAGAGGAAAGTTGCTCAACTCAAGGAAAAGGAGAAAGAGAGAGAGAGAGAGAGAGAGAGAGAGAGACAGAGAGAGAGAGAGAGAGACAGAGAGGAGAAAACATACTCTTCCAAGTAACACCCTCAGGGGTTTCCTCTGTAAACCAGGCTCTGTCTCCTTACAGAACATTTAGCTATGAATTCATCAATGAATGAACCCACTGATGAAAGTGATGCCCCCAAGATATAGTCACTTTTAAAAAGTACTACCACTGATTATGAACTTTTTGAGGGGGACAGTTGAGATCTAAAACATTACATGTATCTATTTCCAGATATTCTACTGAAAATCAATATATTATGTGTATTTACTGATACTGATGGTTACTATGTTTTCTTAACTAATTATGGAAAGTAGGATAAATTGAAATAAAAATAATGTAATTAAGAATATAAGCATTATTCATAAAATCAATATTATTTGACAATCTTCGTTAATTAAAAGTAGTTTTTACAATTCTTTCCACAGTGCACATTTTATCTTTATATGCTTCTCTATTGAGTAACACTCCCAAAAGCTGACACTATCATTTCTAAAAACAAATAACATAGTTGGAACTACTGAGTTTGACAGGTAATGTATGAACAGAGCTACAGCACAGTATACAGTTATTTGGAAATATCATTACTCTTAAATCATGTGGCTTGCCCTCAGTCATTCATTTGAAAATCTTCATCAAAAGCAAACTGCTGCCCACTGAAGAAGAGATAATTCTTTCCAACTGTCTTTACACTAAAGACGTTACTTCCTTGAGTGTTTAACCTGTCAGTCTGTAGCTTTTAGATTTACCAAGCTCTGAAATTATGTGGGCCAATTCTGTAAAATTTCCTTCTTCATTAATGTCCACATTTACAAATTGTATTTATTCTTTCATCATTAATATGTAATGCTGCTTAATAGTACATACACATTTTTTAGTTTCCTTGAAATTTAAACAATATATAAGCAATTATGTATTTTAATGGTATAATTTGATGCGTTGGGACATATGCAAACACCCGTGTTACTATCCCACAATAGGAAACAACATAGCCAGTATTTTCCAATTTCCTTGTTAATCTCTAATGTATAGAGTAGTAAATTATATAGTGATTACAGTCTTTTAAATGTGGAGCACTCTTATATTGTTTAAGTATTATAAAATGTATTAAATGATTCTACCCTTATCCATTTCTTGGTGACCACAGGAAAAATGACAATTAGAAGACTTTATCATATAATTTATTTCTAATTTAGGGCAATTTTCAGTTCAGTCTGGGTGGCTTTTTAGAATTTGGAATCTTTCTATTTAAAAGATAGCATAATAGTATTATAAATTGATGTGATTTCTGAAGGAACCAATCTAATTTTTGCAAGTTCATTGCTGTCACATGCAGTAAACATTAGTTATAGCAACAGAATCTCAAATTATTTTTGAATACCTGATTTCATTGTATTAAAAGTTTTCCTCTGTTTTTACTAACAATTACACTTCAAAGACAGCATTTATATGTAAGACCAATGGTGAACATGTTTTAATTACTATAGTTAAATATAAATATTCCAATGATATGGATAGACATACACATATATGTATTTTACTGTGTGCACCATTGAAGTAATTAGAAATTTTTTCTTAAATACCTATAGAATCATATACATACATATATATATAATTTGTATCATTTTTATTACCAAAATTTAATTCTTTTGATAATTTATTTCATCAATGTAAATGGAAAATTTTCAATATCTGCCTTCAATTACAAAATATAATTTAACGTTAAATTCGGTTTCTTATTCATCATTTTTGGCAAGTAGGTTCATAGAATAATGAATAATCAGAAGGGGAACAGATAGGCACAGAAGTTCTCTGTGGATCTTTCTAGGTATATTTCTGTGGACATGGAAACAATTCTGAAGAGATAATTTCAATGACTTCTGATGAGTTCAACATGCATGGCTGAGTACTTTGAGACCAAGGCATGTTAAAAAGAATATTGATAGAAATGGAATTAGAAAAAAAATATCTAAAACACTGATTTATTAGTGTTATAAAACACTGATTTATTAGGCCTATTAATAATGTAAAAGAATTTCTTTTTTTTTTTTTTTGGTTTTTCTCCGGTACCGGGAACCGAACTCACGACCTTGCGCGTGCTAGGCAGGCGCTTTTGCCACTCAGCTAAACGTCCAGCCCCTGTAAAAGAATTTCAACATGAGTCTGTTGGTGTCCTTTTTCTCCCTTCTGTCTATCAGGATTACATTTGGATCTCATTTAATTTTCTGTTACCTCCAATACACATGTAAATGCCATTTATTTATCCACAACTGAAGTTCAGAATCATAACTATATCAACATCCAACATCATATGCACATCAAAAATTTACATTGAGATCAAAGTTGACAGCTACTAAAGATCCATGTGTCTTGAGAATACTTGTTTACAAAACTCTGTTTCAAGCTGATCTGTTTGCCTTTGTCCTTCTATCACTACCTACCTACTTCCTCCCTGTTGATTGAGTATAATTAGTACTTCACTGCTCCGGTATTGACAGGGAAAAATTCAGGTCAAGCACATATTTAGATATTTATTCTCCTGAAAGTTTAATTGCTGACTCATTACTCAGACTCCTATTACTCACTTAAAAAGGAATATTACTTAAATATTTCTTTTCTAAATGGTAAAAACAGTTTTGATTTTTTTTTCCTTTTCCTTTTAAATCAGTTTTATCCTTTCTCTTAATTAATGTTTTCATATAAAGCCACTTTTCTCTTCGGAATTCAAGGAATTCAGGAAACTGCTACAATGGTATTCATAGCCATAACTATTAAATTATGATGAAATAATTTTAATGAAATAAATTTAATAGTTAAAATTAAATTAAATTGAAAAGTTTCATGGTGATTCCTCATATGCAAGTTCTATAATACTTTCCAAAAATTTTATTTGGCATCATGTACTTATCATAAGAAAAATAATGTAATAACCTGAGTAGCCAGTACTTTTGAAGTTGACAATTGAGTTGATATGTGATGCTTTCACTACAAATTGAGTCTATAAAAGTTCTTGCTTGCTTCCATTGTCTAGATGGATGTTTCATTTTTTTCTTCTGCAAGATGAATTCGTTAATCTGTACTCAAAATCCCATCACTTTCACTGTCCTCTGGGGACCTGTGCAACCTATTATTCCCTGTGGTTCACAGAAGTTCATCTGTCTTTTTTCCCATCAGCTCCCTCCTAGGCCCATATAAACACCAAACTTCTGCACTTAAAAGTTAAACAGTAAAGAAAAAAGTAGCACTCACTTCTTCCCTGCTGTCCTCCTAGATCTTATGGTACATACCTTCTTCCTTCTGTAATGGTCTAGAAAAAAATAGTTTATTGTCATTATTTCTATTTCTTAACCTATTTACTTTCCAAAAATTATATTGGGAGTTTACTTTGTCCACTTTACTTGAACTGATTTTCTTAAAGTTCTTAGTGGCTTTCTAATTTCTAGTGAATTTTGTTTTAGTCTTTATTCTTTTGGTTACTATTATACATGCTATGTTCTTATTTTAGTCACATTCCCAGATTATATTTCCTCACAAATTGTGGTACTATGGTGCAGTTTTAGAAAACTGAATGTAGAAGCCTGTGATATATGGCTGTTACAGGCTTGTCATGTGAAAACTTTCTATGATTCCAGTTTGATGTATTTGTTTACCAACTGTTCAATCACAGGTTTTACAAGAAAGCATGGAAAATTCTAGATAATAATGGAAATAATAGCAATAGTACTATTAGCAGTAGTATAATAGTACTACTAGTTTCTGAACACTTCGACAGTATGAGGTTGAAACCATGATTTGCCCATTTTGACATCAAAAATGACCTGTTTTAGTGCTGTAAGTCCGGGATTATGAGAAACTTTTTAGTTAGGGGAAACCAGAAATATTCGTAACCCTAGATAAAGTAATACATACTGAACATTGAACTGGACTACTCTCTAACGATTGTACTTCTACTGTATTAAAGCAGAGATTTGTTTACCAACCAGCCTATTGAAATAAATATTTATCTGAATGAGAAAACAATCAGCTGTTTTCTATCACTTCACTTCTACATTTTCTTGGGGGTTTGTTTGCATTTATAATTATTTCCATTATTTAACTGCATAGTTGTTCCAGATCCTGCTGGATTTCCAATACTCTGGTTTTTTTTGTTCATTCAGAGATTTAATTAAACCGTATGCTTGTTGAATCACCTTCTCAGACATGAGTTCACCTTCTCTTAATTCCTCACCTGGCACACTGGTATTCTAATTTAGGACCGTGACATAATCACTCCATGAGCTTGCAAAATACTTCCTAGACACGCTTGAAAGAGCCTGATGTTTATGTGCTTCAGATACAGGGTTGGATCTCATTTAAATCACCTCAAAGTTTGATGATAAACAGGACAACTTAAAAACATTGATTCTGAATGTTAATGAAGCCTTTCATTAGGCTTGTAATAGCTTGTATATTAATAAAAATTGCCTGCAAATGGGAATTTGATGGCAATGTTTTTCTAAAGAGGGAATAAATTTTGTGACTTTACAGGAAAATATTTTTTCTGAAATACTCCTTCCTCAATTCCACGGGGAAAAAATGCTTTCTTGGCCTTTGATTAGAACTTAATTTTAAGAGATTTTAATTTATGAGGGTGATATACACACTTTAATTTTAAAAGTGTAATCAATAACCATAAAATGACAATAGCAACAAACAAATGACTCGAGTAAGCTTCTGTAGTTTTCCTAATTATCAAACGTGGGAAATAATCCTAACTCCCTAATATATCCCTATTTTTATATATGAAATTACCTTGATTTTGCCCATGCAGTTATGTTCAATAAGTACATTCCAACAATTTAAGGAGAAATCATAAGTGACACAGTTAAAAGGTTATTTGATGTAAAAACACAGAGTAGATAGAAGATGTGCATTTTGGTCAGGCTGTTGAAGTTTTCATTTGACGTTCTTTTCAACAGAATGTGTTAGTCCCCTTCAGCATAAAAGCCCAGTATCTTCACAATAATGTGTAAGGATAGATGTGACCCTGTGGTAACTCATGGAATTTGTTTTTCTACTTTTCTCTTTTTTCACTCCAGTCTACATAAACTCTTTCTCTTACCCTTTCTCTGGTTAATGCATTCTCAATAGACATGATCAATTTCTAGCAAAAATAGGTTCTTGTTACACAAGTGATGATGAAAAAATATTTTTCTTTATGTAAGTTGAATGAATATACAACATATGAACAAATACGTTATGCATACAAATATATGTTGTTTAAATTTTTCCATGTTTCATAAAAGAAGTGACTGGGAAAATAATTTTTAAAAAGGAAAAGTCCCTCTAGTAGAGTAGTAATGAAGAAAGAATTGATTGTGAAAAGCCGCTGTCCTAAGAACACATGCCTCCTATTGGCTGGCAATTTTTACTACTTGAAAAACTCCTTCCTTGAACACCTGAGCAACCCAATTTGTTCTAGATTTTTAATTATATTTAATTCTGAAATTCTGTATTGTCTTTT
The DNA here is from genome assembly GCF_000276665.1 of Chinchilla lanigera. Taxonomy (NCBI): domain Eukaryota; kingdom Metazoa; phylum Chordata; class Mammalia; order Rodentia; family Chinchillidae; genus Chinchilla; species Chinchilla lanigera. The sequence goes on from NW_004955426.1 coordinate 14,977,528, forward strand.
CTTATTTTTTCTATCATTTAACAATAAATCACTAATAGAGTGATCAACAATACTCCAATTAATTCACTTACCATGGTCATTACTGACAAGTATTTTAGGCTCTATTCCACTAGGGAAACAAATTGTTCTGACCTAAGCTTACAATTTAAAGTGTATAATTTCTGTTTTTTTCTTATTGGTATGTTAAAAAATTGACAACAACCTATGTCTCTGAGTCAGACTAACACACAATTGCTTCTTTTATACCTTTCCTTGTAAGTGAACAAGTCACCTGAAATTTAATGGGAATATAGTGACAATTCAGCAGTAAGATCTCCCAACTTACCCTATTGCTGAAAAAAATATCTGATGCCTACAGCTTAAAGGAGAAGAGTTTAATTTAGCTCATTGTTTCAGAGATTTAGTCCATGGCCACCTTGTTCAAAACCAGAAATCATGGTGGAAGGAAATGGTGGAACCAAGTTGCTCACTTCCTGGTGGCCAGCAAGCAGAGCAAAGGTGAAAAACACCAGTCAGCAAGAGATACACCTTGTGAGGACATGCTCCAGTGACCCACCTCTGCTAGCCTGGCCAGACCACTTAACAGCACATTCACCTATAAACATCAGTACTTTAATCCACTGATGAGAGTCTCTTAACTCAGTCAAGTTGATAATTAAAATTAATTGGCAAGATTGTGTAAAGGTGTCAGTGTATTGAAAACAGTGAATCATGCAGTTTCTGTGGAACTCAACATATAACACAATGATTCTAATATTCAGTGTCCTTTAATTTTAATCCATTTGAGATATATACTTTCTCCTTGTGCATATATAACATATAATATATTCTATTATATATATAACATATATTTATATATGTATAATATCTGGATCTCCTATACTTCTATAGCGATGTCTCTTATACTTACTTTTACAATTTCATATGAGGTCCTTTGATGTTAGATTTATTATGAATGTGTTTTTCAGTAGCGTTAGTTTTGTAGTAACTTTTCAAGAATAGCACATTACTTTTTAGAGACACAATATGATTAATTTCAATTTGAGAGCACGTTGGATATTTAAAGGCATTTCACTGCTATTTTCTATTAGTATTGCCACTATAATTTGCATTAACTGACATTTTGAATACAACATACAAATGTATGTGTCCTTAATATTCACCTACATTTGCATACTCAAGTTTTGTTAAATGTCTCTCTATTCTTTTAATTTTGCAGTGCCCTGAAACAAAACAGGAAATTTAACAATATTAATATATTAATATTAATTTAATCATGTCAACCTTCATTGGGTTAATGTATGTTTAAGCAATTTTAGGTTAATGTGAGCAATTTCTGGATCAAGTTTAAAGAAAAAAGTTCAAATTACTATTAAAAATATGACTATATTAATTTATGCATACATAATTAGTATGCTAGCTGTTTACGAAATAACACTAAAGCATTCTACTTTGCATCATATCCCCAAATAACATTTTATTTTTGACTGCATGTGCTAATTTTTTCAATGTCTCCTTACAATGTTATGATTTGAATATTAATGTCCCTCCCAAATTTATATGTTGAAATCTTTACAGCCAAATTTATTTGCAGAAATTGTTACAAAATATGGTTCCTTTGTATTTTCTTTGGTAATGGATATGATACCTTTATGAATGACATGGATGTCCTTTATAAAGGGGAAAGCAGACAACCCCTTCATCAGTTATGAAATGAGAATGCACAGCTACAAGGCAATAACTAAAACGTATGCCCTCACCAGACACTGCATAGACAGGTGCCAAGTCTTGGACATTCCAGGCTCTGAAACAGTAAGAAAGAAATTCTTCTTGACTATAAGCCACAACATCTATGTTTCTTTTACAGTTACTTAAGGGAATAAGACATACTCAAAGGGACATCTAGCATTCCCTTCGTGCCTGTATTGCCATAAAAGAAATGCTACATAATCTCACTCATATAGGAGGTGACAAAAATGCACACAGAGAAACAGAGTGGAAGTATAGCCACCACCAGTCAAAAACCCTAGACAGAGAAGATGAGAAAGACAGAATGGTTAATAGTACTAAGTTAGAAGCAGTAGAGTCTGACTTCTGTTTCACAGTGCAGTGACTATCGATAACAATATAATATTGAACACTTCACAATATCTAGAAGAAAAGACTTTGTTCTCACCAAAAAATACATACATGTATTAAATGATTGGTATGCTAAATATTTTTACTTGATTATTACATTATATATATACTCTCAGGCTTTATTCCATCAATATGTACAATTATTTTCACTGCATTAAAATATTAAAAATTGTATACTGTATATTCTACAAGATATCTCATCAAATTCTAAAAGATTATCAGTTTTTATTCCAATATTTAAAAAAACTCCAATGAAATAAACATAATACAATAAATTAAAAATACATATTTAAGGTCTAAAATAACGCTTCTCCTCAAAGACATGCTTCCATATTCCTCATGCACAGTCCTATTTGAAGTGAAGAGTGAATACTGTCGATCAAGAGACAGAAACAAAGTGATCATGGTAAAACATTGCTGATGGTGGATTTTTCCCTAATGTACTATTTAGAATTTTTCTACTTACTTTCACAGGTTGATTTTTGTTCTCAATACTTTTCTCTAGCTTCATTATATTTCTTCACACCAAAATCATTGAGTCTCAATATATTCATCTGTTAAAGCAGTTACAGATTTTTGCCTGTTAACACATTTGGTTGTAGATGGTAGGAATGTGATGTTTCAAGAGGTGTATGCTCACCTACCCCACCTTTTTTGTCTACAGAACATGAGGCAAAGGCATCTCCCCCATTGATTACATCAGAACTGCATAAACAATCAAAATTTTCTGTAACATTTTTCACAAATAGTGTATTATATACATCTATGTAAAAGAGCTTATTTTGCAACTGCTTATAAAAGTTTTATTTTAGTTGCCTTGAAGTGGAATGACATTTACAGAAATGAGTTTTCTTGTTTTTTTTTTTTTTAGATAAACTTGCTATCTTACCTCTATAAAACACTTAATGCTTAACAATCCCTCCTTATCTCTCTTGCATCTACATTACATATTTAAAATAATGATTCTATACACTGTGTGGAGTGTTTTTTTTTTCAACTTTTCAGAGATTCTTAGGAGGTAACCAATGTATTCCCCATGAGCAGCTACAGAATGGAGGTTCAGAGGCTGAGTAACCTGCAGAGTATCCCACAGCTTCTCACAGTGTAGGAGATAAGTAGTGAAGCTAGAGAATCTGTGGGCTTAAGGACAGCATTGCAGCACTGTTGAAGTGGTGCAAATGCCCTGATAAGTGCTTTAGACTCCATTTTGTAGACACCTTACCTCTGGGTCTTGTCTGATCATAGATACTCCTTTCTGTTTCTGTATCTCTGCCTCTCTCCTTTCTCTCCTTCCTTCCAACCCTGGCAAATGTGCTGGTTATAAAAATTTCAAAGTTAGTTTCCTGGAAGAGTCAGATGTCAAGCAAATTCTCAGACCATAGTGATGGTCAAATCATGACAAATTGCCAGCTCGTTAAGGTAATCAGTGTTTTCTTACAATTGTATGAGCAAGATCTTAAACAAGAAAAGGTGTTGGTTCCCAAAAAGTTCTGTTTTTCTTTGCCAAAGATCAGCACCACACCACGATTAGAAATCGTTACATATGAAGGATTCTCTCATTAGCAAAGGAAATCTAGCTAAAAGCTTTTGGCATTGAGTAGACTCTGAGGAAGATAAAAAAGGAGAGGGATAGAAGGAGTTGAAAGATATTGAATCATTCAGTACTGAGACACAGCAGAGAAAATGTTCTTGGAAGTACTTCTCCACTCCATAAAGGAGTCTAGGCAGGGTCTCCTGGTAAAGGGCTCAGCTGACGTCCCTGAACACGGCTCTGGACCACATCAGACATATCCAGTAATTTGGTACCTGGATCTATGTATTTAGGGTGGAGTAAATACTGGTCTAGTGTTGGAAAATTGCAGAGAAAGGGCATTTGGGTGCACATACTTACAGCGGACTTGTTTGCACAAGAAGACAAGCTCTTAGTCAAGGTCTTTGCTATCTCTAAAGAATGACTAAGCTGACAAGATAGTCCATTCTCTGGCCAGCAAGATTTTTAATATGTCAAAATATTAGAGAATAAAAAATGTAAAACACATCAATAAAACTTTAAAAATATCTATTTAATCTCTCATAATTCTGGAGAATAGAAGTTTAAAATGAAGATTTTGGAAAAGTTGTTTTTTCTTCAGTTGTCTTTTTATGTCTCATAGGTGACTAATTTCTCTGTAACCACAAACTGTTGTGAACTTAACTGTGAACTCCTTTAAATTCATACGCTGAAGACTAATCTCTATATAACCATATCTGGAGATAAGACCTTTAGAGATGAAATCAGTGTTAAATCAGTTTATAAGGATAGGGTTCTAATCTGTTAAATCTAGAATCCTTATGTGAGAAACTTAAGCCCTGTCTTTTCTATCACCAGTATGAACAAGAAAGTCTCTCTATCTAGAACTCTAGTTCATTCTAGGTTACCTCCCCACCCCGTCTGACCATGCAGAGTTGCGGAAAGTGTTCAGTTTAGATTCTGGGAACACAGCCAACAGCCAAAGATAGCACATCAATAGCAGGAATTTCCAATTCCATACCCATTTTCCTCCTCTCCCTGATCAACCCTACCCAGCAACCCTTCAAGTCCACCCCTGTAGCCATTTACATTAGCTAATCACAATAAAGCACGAAACTTCAACCAGCCAATAAGGAAAAGGCCAGTTTCTTCCCCTACCTTTGGGATGAAAAGAGCCTGCTGCACTGCTACCTCATGCTAGCGTGTGCTTACACCCTTCTCCGGAAGTAAAACCTTGCCTTGTTATGATTTCGTGGTGTCTGAGTGCTCTATTGTTTATAAGTCAAGAAGAAGGATGTCACCCAAAACCAAACTCTGTGTGCCCCTGATGTGGGTTTTCTAGCTTCCAGGAATATAAAGATGTAGAATTCAGTTCACACAGGAATTCACATTTTTAGAATATATGAAGGGATGACAGGAAGGGAAAACAGGAGGGATGACAGGCAGGAAAGTTTCTAATGACTGTGTTAAAACCTCAAATATGGAGCAACACAATAAGGAGGAAAATGGTACAGAGCAACTTGGAAAGGACAAAGAAAACGTGAGAACAAACCTAGGACGCTTATGGGATCTATCATTTGGCAACAAGTTGTCCTAGTTCTTTCCAACAGTTATAAGAAAATCAGACCCTTGATGCCTTATAAGCATTGAAACTTTGTTACCCATAATTATGCAGCTGAGAAATATGAGATCAAAGTATCAGCAGATGCAGGGTCTGGCAGCAGGCTTTATTCCTACATTCCATTTTGTTACCTGCATATTCATGTGGTGGAAGGCAAATAAAGGCTTTTGAAAGCCTCTATGCAAAGGCCAAAATGCTATTTTAAGGGCCATGTCCTTGTTATGGTTGACTCATTGTGTCAATTTGAAATGTAGAAGCTTTAGAAAGTAACTCAGCAGTTCTACATTCTGGGGCAAAAAGGACATGCCCTTACCACTCTAGAATATTGTTCACTGTGTCAACTTGAGAAGTTTAAAAGTTCATCTAAATGATTCAACAGGGGAGCAGGATTCTTTGTAAACATCCTCAGCTTCTGGAAGAGGAGGGCACCATGATGATGTGGGTGTGGATGGATAGCTGGCATACCATATAAGGAAAGAAAAGGGGATTTCTGTCTGTCTTTTTTCTCTTGTTGCTTTTACTGTCTTCTGCTGCCTTATACTGCTGCCCTTGTGCCACACCACCCTGCCTTGGAAACAGCTTATTATAGGCTGAAACCTCCACAAATTGTGAGCCAAATAAACCTTTCCTTCTGTAATTTTGGGTGTAGTGTTTTGTCTCAGCAACAAGAGAAAAGTAACCAAGACAGAATTTAGTGCCAAAGAAATGGTGTTGTTGCTGTGAGTGTGCCTGATCATGTAATTCAAGAACCTCTGAAATGGCCTGTGGGAAGAGTTTGGAAATGTTCAGGGATATCACTTCAAAGAGTAGAGCTGGAAACCCTTAGGCTGTTATGTGTGGGAGGTTCTGGTCAGTGCTCAGAAAACCAAAAGTCTGATAGAAATCATGCCAATAAAGACCAGGCTCTGTGGGCCTATGGATTTAGCTCAGGGGCACAGCACCTGCCTGGCAAGCACAAGGTCATGAGTTTGATTACTGCTACAGGAAGAAAAGGAAAAAGGACTAGGCTCTGGAGGTTTCTGCACCGAGGAAGGACTGCATTGGGTGCTGGATTCCAGATATGTGCATTATGTCCTGGCAAAAAGTTTGTCTGCATTTTGCTTGTGTCCAGACACTTTGCTTGAGATTGAGATTAAGAGTAGTGGACTATTTAATCTGGCAGAAAAAAAAATTTCAAGGCAATTAAATGTTGAGGAACTGTCATGGTGATTGTTAGGGGATTTTAGGCAGAATTATGTTATGAATCAAGAGAAAAGAACCTAGTGGTATGACTTAAAATGTTGTGAATTTGACCAGAAAGGAAGCTCCAGTAAAGCTATGGACTGTAAAGATGGAATGGAGATCTTGATTGCCAAGAAGAAATAGGAGAATATAAAAGATGGCCTGAGAGTATCACAAGAAGCAGCATGTCTACATCTTTTGCAGCCTCATAACTGCAAAAGTGAAAGATTTCAGTCAGAAAAAAAAGCCACAGAGCACCATGTCCAGAATGGTGGCAATATAGAGAGAGCCCTTTGATCCAGGCACTGGACCCCTATAGCCAAAGGAGAAGAAAGCCTGGCTACTGCTCCAGGGGGCAGAAGGCCTTCATATCATCCACGTGGTGGGTGTTTTAGGTTCATGCAGAATGCAAAAGTTATGAGTTTAAAAAAACTTCCATCTAGATTCCAGAAGGCCTGGTAGGTCAGGCAGTAAAGCCTGACCTTCTGAAAGCTGTGAGTGAGAAGCCAAAGTTGCAGTGGAGAACCCAGAAGTTTAGAAAAGGCAGAAATGTGGATCATGTCTGGAAAGCTGCAAGGAGTGAGCAAAACAGATTCAAGAGAAAAGACACTGGAGCTACAACCACTGAAAGCGCCATAGGGCTGGAGTCACTCAAGCCCTTTGGAGCTCACAATTTGCTACAGATTGCTTCACATGCTGGACATGAAACTACAGGACTTAATGTTTGCTCTACTGGATTCTGGACTTGCTTTTGTCCCAATTCTTTGTATTCCTCTGTTGAAACTTTTGGAATAAAATTGTTTATCTTGAGTCATTGAAGGTAGGAAGTGTTTAACTTTGTTTTCATTTGTACAGAGGCTTTCAGCTTGGACTTCTCAGCAATGCTGAAACTGTTAGGACTTTGGCACCTCTTGCAGAGGTACTAAATATCTTTTGCATAAAAGGATATGCATGAATCTTTGGGGAACAGGGGCAGAATGTTATGATTATAATGTAACATAATGTTAATAGACTTAATACTGATTCTTAAAAATTGTTAAACCTGTGTTATAATGTTCAAGTTGTTAAATGATAAGAATGTATTTGTTGCTAGGTGTGGTGATGCACACCTGTAATGCCAGCACTCAGTAGGCTGAGGCAGGAGAATCATTGCAAGTTCAAGACCAGCCTGGGCTACAAAGTGAGCTGAATTTACAAAAGCCAGCCTGAACTGCATAGTAAGACCTTGTATCAAAAAGACATAAAAAAAGAATGTCTTTATATCTGGAAACTGTTTTAAAGAAATATGTCTCGTTGCCAAGTCGACAAAGGGTGGATTTTTATGGTTGATATATTGCATCAGTTTGAAATCTAGAAGCTTAACTAAGTAACTCAGCAGTTCTACATCCTGGGGTGAAAAGGACACACCTTACCATTCTAGGATGTTGTTCATTGTGTCAACTCAAGAAGTTTAAAAGTTTGACTAAGTGATTCAGTAGGGGGCCAGGATCCTTACTTAGTAAACATCCTGAGCTTATGGAAGAGGAGGGCACAGAGATGGTGTGGGTGTGTGTGGATAGCTGACATACAATATTACAGAGGAAAAGAGGCTTGCTTTCCCTCTTTTGGCTCTTGTTAATTTTATTGTATTCTGCTGCCTTGTACTGTTGCCCCTGTGCTGTGCCAACCCTGCCTTGGAGCCAGTTGGTTACTGACTAAAACCTCCCCAAACTGTGAGCTAAATAATTTCTTTCTTTAATTTTGGATGTTGGGTATTTTGTCTCAGCAACAAGAGAAAAGTAACCAAGACAGTCCTCATGACCTAGCTACCTTCCAAAGGCCTCACTTCCTCATGCCGTTGCCCTGGATATTACATTCTAAATGTGAATTCTGGGGCTGGGGACTTAGCTCAGCGGCAAAGCGCCTGCCTGGCAAGCGCAAGGTCGTGAGTTCGGTTCCCGGTACCGGAGAAAAACCAAAAAAAAAAAAAAAATGTGAATTCTGAGAACACCCCAATATTCCAACCACAGCATATCAGCATGAGGAAGAAGGACTAGTAAAATTTATTGCAGCAGGAAGAACACAGTCAGTTTCTTCTTGGTAGGAAAATATGTCTATTGTTGTACATAAGAATAGCATATATTTAAAATTTATATGAGGTATCACTGAAATATATGAAGAATATGTAAATTTTTAAAATTATTAATGTTAAAGTCATATTGTCATTAATTCCCTGAGAATATTATCCCTTGCTTTGAATGCATTTATTTTATCTTTCCTGCCTCTTTCTAAATCAGTTCCAGAAGTTCATGTTCTAGAGTGTCTTTACAAGGTGTGTTAAAAACAATAGAGAACGTTGCTCTCAGGTGCCACCCAAGGGAAAGGCAGGTTTGTAAAACATTTCATGCGTAGTCACCTTATGTCCTGGATCTGTCCTCATGTAACTTCTGGCTCATCCCCCAAATACAAATGACTATGACAGGCAAATGTTTCTTATTTTGTTTTTTGAGATAGGTTCTCCCTAGACTGGCTGTAAACTCACCATGTAGCTTAGGCTGGCCTTGAACTCCTGGTGATCCTGCTGGCTCAGCCTTTGAGGTGCTAGGATCACAGATGTGAGCCACCATACCTGCTGACAAATAAATGTTTTGAATCAGTTCAGGACATTGACACAGCCACCACAGCACTACTAAGGACGCTCATGAGGAAAGACTTCTAGGACCGTTTCTCAAAGCGGCAAGAATGATGGAGTAAGTTTGTTCGGAGTGAGGCAAAGTATTTTCTTATGGTTAATGCCCATGTATCTTCTAGTGTAATAAAATTTAAAATCCATATTTTTACTGTACTTTTTGAGGATACAGTGTGTATATGTTTTTTGTGTACCTATATGTGTGAAGGCCTACCTAAGGTATTTATCAGAAGTCTGCTTGGAGATTTTTAAAAAGATAAGTAAGGGGGGATTGGAGGTATAACTCAGTGGCAGGCCACCTGTGCATTTGATCCACCATTACAGACATGCACAAACACACACACATGAACACACACATACATACACACAGATTACTTCAGCATAAACTTACTGTATCAACTGACCCTGGAAAAGACTATAGGCAAATATTTTTTTCTAAATAGAGCCTTCCTTGAATAGATGGGAGATTAATTTTCTACGTTAGCTCAAGGGTGATATTATCAATGCATGTTAAAATATCAGATACTATGAACTGATAACATTAATTTTCATAGATCTAAATTTAAATATAAACATACATGAGGCAGCTTGTCATATATTATACAGTTAAAGTTGATCCATAATAATTCAAAAATAATAATAATTCAAAAGTGTTTTAAACATTTACATTTTTCAGAAAGGTCACTTTTCTTATTGTAGTTGTCCTTTCTTGAACAATATACCATGTGAAACACGCTGTTCCATATCAAATTCTTCCAGTGACTTCCTTACTTATAGACATATTTATCTATTACTTTTGATATTTAGATGATTACTTTTAAAATCAATGATTTCGTTCAATATGGTAAAATTTTGCTTGGCTGCAGAAATTTTTAAAAAGTTGACTAAAATATTTTGATACTTTTACCCTCAGAACTGGGGATCAAATATAGTGCTTTCTTCATGCTTGAAAATACTGCACCCCTGCCATACACTATTTTAATATTTAAACTACTAATATTACTATAATAGATATCATGTATTTCCTAGGTATTAAGTAAAATAACTGATAATAAGACTTATCTATTTAATTAGACAAAATATATTCCTTTAAGCTAAGCATGAAACAGCTAGACTGGGGTTAAGGCAAACAGGACTGTTAACATTTGCAACAAAATTCTACAACTAATGTAAGTTTGTGTATTTGATTTCCCTTTAAAAATGAAAAATAATCCCATTTACAACACCTGCAATAGATAATAACAGACACTGGTCATCCCTTGGGCATGAAATCCTGGGAAATTGCACTGTGCCAAGAACCACTGATTTCTTAGTTACTGCAATATTTGCTTTTGATGATTAATGAACGTGATTCCGGGTTCCAGGTGAAGTTCTACTGTAGCAGAAGAAGCAGGTGGTGTGTGCGGGGTAGTGGCTTCATAGAAAGAAGTGTGGAAATGTTTTGATATCGTAAATTGTAATGTTAATATTTCAATATCACTTAGTGCTAATTCTAGACATTTTAATATCAGCACCTTCAGCATACTAGCTTACTATGATCTGTGGTTAGACTACGGATTCACATATTCAATTATTTTTCTGATTGGATATTATTGAGAGACAAGAGGAATTCTGGAAATTATGGTAATTTTGTGGAGAGAGGTAGATGGGTTTCAGCTAATAAAATGAAAATTTCCTGTAGAAAATAGAGAGAGAGAGATCTTTGAACCAGAAGAGAGTTCCTATAATGAGATACCAGACAGATGGCTCTAGTGAACCAAGAGGAGAGAGTGGTTCTGAAACATTTTTCAAGTGTCCTGGAAGTATATCAGCTACACAGACAGCTCACTGGCTGATACTCACATCTCCATATCGAAGTTGCTTTCTATATGAGCTGTGGCCAGTGACCTTGGCAGATGAAAATGCAGACATGGTATGATTGAAAAGTTCCTACCACTGCAATCAGTCTCTACTTTGACACATTCTTGGAGATATTGTATGTTTTAATCTGGAAGATGAGCTTCATTTTACCACAGGGACAGTATAAACTTGCTCAGTTTTGACCTCCCTGGAAGTATAGTGTGGTGTATAAATAATACTGTGAAAAAAATACAGTCACTAGTTCCTAGTTTTTAGCAAAGATGATATCTGCTGCTATAAGAGACAGAGACAAGGAGAGTTTTATTCAAAGTTTTCTGATATATTTTAATGCATAAATATAATATTAACTTCATAAAAGCATATGAAATAATAATATATTCATAAATGAATACAGCTGAAAAAAGTTGACTAAAATATTGAACTAACATAGAGAGCATGGTGTTAGAACATATACTTAATATCAACATCACTCCCTTCAACACACTTACATAACTTGGAAGAGTCAATGAACCAGGTTTATTGAAGTACCTGAAAGAGCTGGGCATGGCTGCACAAGCCTATGGTCCCAGCACTCTGGCACCTAAGGCATGAATATGATGAGTTCAAGGCCAGCCTGGATTACAAAGCGAGTGCATGGTCAGCCTGGTCTACATTTGGAGATTCTGTGTCAAAAACCAAACCAAACCAAACCAATCCAAACCAAACCAAACCAAACCAATCCAAACCAAACCAAACACCCAAAAACTAACCTGCAAGATTTTCCCCAATGCTTGTATATAGTAATAATCATATAACGATTAATAGATAAAGTAAAAGCAATAATACCAATAACTTTTATACAATTCTACCAAATAAATACTTTTCTAGGAGTTTTATATTCATTAGTTTAACAGCAACAACATTTAATATGTAATCTTGTGTCTACCTCTGAGATGAGGGCTCAAAACTAATTATGATGTTGCCCAAGAAAAATAAGTATATGATGTCAAAATTTGAATCCGTATTTATTGATATTTGTTTTGCTCTATGTTAAAGCAAGTACCAGAGTAGATTAAGAAATTCAATGAAATCTGTTTTAATTGCTAGTTTTTAATAATTGAGAACATCTACTAAAATAGTGTTATGGTATTGTCATAGGAATTCAACACTACCTGGTGGTCAACTTATAACCCCCACCTGAATTGAGTAAGCATGGTTCTTGGTATAGGAGGTCCACCTGGGGATTTTCACCAGCAGCATAAGAGGCAGGACTGGAGAAGAAGAGGCTAGGCTGTTGGAGCGGAAAAAGGCTGTTGGGATCTGAGAGAGGCTGCTGGGAGCTCGTAGAAGCTGTAAGGAGCTGTTGGTTGTTTTGGAGGTGCTCGTCATGCTGGCTTTCCTAATGAACATGGCTGTTTCATCCTCCAAAGAGCTCAGGACCTCTTTGGCATAGAAAATGGCTTTGGTTCACTTTGAGGTAGCTCTATTCCTCACTTTGAGCATTGCTTCCAGGTTCTAGAGGGGAAGATGGTGCACTGCTGGTCTCCTGCAGAAGCTTGCTGTATTGGCTTTCCTGATGAGAACTGTGCCATCTTGATCATCAGAGGAGCTTGGGACCTCACTATTGCTGAGGATGGCTATGGTACCTTTTGTGGGAGCTCTGGTTCTTCTGAGCATCACTTCCTGGCTTCAGTGCAGATCACTAAGCCTGCAAACACAGATCCTTCATCCCACTGGCACAGACTTTCTAGATTCCACCACTGACCTTTGGGCTTCCTAGCAGAGATCCATGAAACAGGCCTACATGAGACATTGTTATGGGCTTTAGATTTCCAGGTGGATTTGTGGGAGGCATTGTTTTGAGCTCTAGGCCTTCAGCTGGACTCATGCAGGACATTTCTGTGGGATCCAGGCCCTCATCTGGATTCCTTGGTCTTAGTGTGTGGACAGATTTCCTGTACTCTTTTGTATATCATCCTTTGGGTTACTATTATAAGTAATTTTATGAAATATGTGTCCTGTATTTTTATATTGTTCCCCTTGCAAAATATTCCCCAAAATAGCACAACTACAAAATACTTAAAAAGTCATAATGCACTATAAAAAGTTGGGAAGTTTCCAATATTCCACCTCCCCACTCAGTGAAATGCAAATAAATGATTTTGTTACAGCAAACATTTATATTATTTGCTTTGAAAGAAGCATACACTATTCTTACCTTGATTAGACTGTTTATGACACTGTGAACATTTTTGTGTCATTTTCTCAGTAAGAATACAGATAGAGTTTTGGGTAAATAAATGTTTTTCAAATCTATATGCTTTTTTGTTACTTTAAATAGTAGAGAAATATGAAGGAACAATAAATCAACATCAAGTCAAAATTTCTAAGCACCAGGCGTTTAGTGGTATCTATTTGAAAGTCTAAATCTACTGCTTTTCCTATTTCTAGCTTCCCTTGAGCAGACATTAGAAACACAGAGTATTGAGTGTTTGCATACATTTAAAGGTTGTTTTATTTATTGTGTTCTGCTGGTGATTTGTCTCCAGATACTTTCTTGTTCACAAATAAACTGGGGTTTGATGAGGTGTTATAAACAGAACGGCAAGTGAAAGAGGCCTAGACGGAGCTGAGTAAGCATGGTACTGGGTGTGTGAGGCCCACCTGAGGACTGTTGCCAGCAGCAAAAGAGGCAAAACTGGAGAAGAAGAAGTTAGGCTTTTGGGAACTTAGGAAGGCTGTTGGGAGCTGGTGGAAGCTATATGGAAGTGATGGTTCTGTTGGAGGAGCTTGTCATGCTGGCTTTCCTGATGAACATGGCTGTTCTCATCCTCTGAGGAGCTTGGGACCTTCTTGGCACTGAGAATAGCTTCAGTTCACTTCGGGGGAGCACTTGTCCTCACTTTGAGCATTTCTTCCTGGCTCTGGAGTGGAAGAAGGCACACAGCTCATTCTCTTGGAGAAGCTTACTGCATTGGCTTTCTTGGTGGGAACTGAGCTGTCTTCACCACTGGAGGAACTCAGGGCCTCACTGTTGCTGAGGATGACTGTGGTCTTCTGGGGGAACTCTGGTTCTTACTTTGAGCATTGCTTCCTGGCTCCAGTGCAGATCCCTCAGCCTGCTAGTGCTGATCCTTCATCCACTGGCACAGACTTTCTAGATTCCACTACTGACCTTTGGGCCTTCACAGCACAGATCTGTGAAACAGGCCTGCATGAGATATTGCTATGGGCTCTGGGCCTCCAGTTGGACTCGTGGAAGGCATTATTTGTGAGTTCTTTGTCTTCAGCTGGATTCATGCAGGCCATTTCCGTGGGATCTAGGCCCTCAGCTGGATTCTTTGGTCTCTAGCTTGTGGACAGATTTCCTGCACTGTCTTGTATATCATTCTTTCGGGGAATATTATAAATAATCTCATAAAATATGTGTCCTGTGTTGTACCATAGTTCTCCTTAAAATATTCTCCAAACTATTACACACACATACACAGACTCATTTTGTGTTGTTTTGGAGCTTATTTTGCAAGGGAGAACAATATAATATAGAACACACATTTTATGAGGTTATTTATAGTAGTCACCCAAAGAATCATTTACAAGAGAGTTCAGGAAATCTGTCCACACACTACAAACAAAACAATACAGCTGAGGGCCTAGATTTCATGATAATGTCCTACATAAGGCCAGCTGAAAACCTAGAACTCTGTACAATGCCTCACATGAGTCCAACTCACTACAATGCCTCACATGAGCCTATAACAATATCTCATGCAGGCCTATTTCAAGGATCTGGGATGTGAAGGCCCAAAGGTGAGTGGTGGAATCTAGGAAGTCTGTGCCAGCATGATGAAGGATCTGTGCTGGCAAGCTGAGGGATCTACACTGAAGCCATGAAATGACGTGCAATGTAAGAACCATAGCTCCCCTGAAAAGTACCACAGTCATCTGCAGCAACTGTGAGGTCCCAAGCTCCTCAGATGGTCAGGACAGCCAAGTTCCCATTAAGAAAGCCAACACCACAAGCTTCTCCAGAAGGCTGTGTAGTGCACAATATTTCCCCCTGGAGCCAGGAAGCAATGCTCAGAGTGAGGACCAGAGCTCTCCCGAAGTGAAACAAAGCTATCTCAGTCCCAACAAGGTCCCAAGCTCCTTGCAGGATGAAAGCAGCCAAGCTCATAAAGAAAGCCAACATGACAAGCTCCTCCAACAAAACAAACCGCTCCTTACAGCTTCTACCAGCTCCAACAGCCTTTCAGCTCCCAACAGCCTCCCTCAGCTCCCAACAGCCTAGCCTCTTCTTTCTCAGCTCTGCCCCTTATACTGCTGGCAACAGTTCTCAGCTGAACCTCCCACACCAGCACCAGGCTGACTCAGTTCAGCTGAGTGTTATAAGTTGACCACCAGTTGTCAGTCCACTAGAGTGTGTATACATGTGCATGTACAGCAAGAAATAACTTTTTCATATAAAATCCTGTTTCAGAATAGTGCAGAAACATAGCTCTAGGTAACATCTTGTCTAAAAATAAAATACAAATGTTTATAACAGTTCATACTCTGG
Organism: Chinchilla lanigera; assembly: GCF_000276665.1. Classification (NCBI taxonomy): domain Eukaryota; kingdom Metazoa; phylum Chordata; class Mammalia; order Rodentia; family Chinchillidae; genus Chinchilla; species Chinchilla lanigera. Next base: position 14,993,084 of record NW_004955426.1, read on the forward strand.
AATTATAGTCTTTATTTCAAAATAAGTTTGACTGTTGTCCAAACTGCTAAGTACCATATAATCACTAGATGTTAAATTGCAAATTTCAATGAGTTGTTTAGTTATTTAAATATTAATTTTATTAAAAATACCCTTGAATTGTTACTATTCATGTGTGACAGAAAAGTAAGCAAAGGTTATTTAGAAAGTTCCAGAAGCAGCTTCTAAAATGAGCAATAAGAGAGGAAAGGTTTGTAGATCTTTGGCGGGATAGGGTCAACCTGTATTCTATTTAGTTAGGGAAACTGGGCAAAGATGTTTCTTAGAAGGACTGATTGAGTATTGAGGATTGGTAGTCATATTTTGGACAGTTGGGATATTATTCAGATATTAGGACAGTAGTTAATGGTTGAGGGTTAGCTCAGTGGTAAAGCAGTTAATTAACTGTCATGTGTGTTCAATCACCACCACTGCCAAAATGGGGGAAGGGGTGTAAAGTAAAACTTTAGCGCTTAATTGTACATGGAATTCATTGTGAAAAATTCCTTGTCTTCCATGCCTTCCATAAGTAGTATAATATTGTAACAGGAGTGATATTAATTAAGTAGAATGTTTTCCTTGAAATTCCATGTTTACTATTACAAATATAGGTCTAGAGCATAATCTATCCTATTACCATTAGACTATCTCAAGTTGTCACAGTTGCTTTGTGGTAACAAAGAGAAAGAACTCAATAATGAAGTCTTGAACCAACCCATTAACTAATCATGTTGGAAAATTTGAATTTTCCCTACGACACACACCAAAGAGTCCTACTATTATACCAAGATGTCTCCTCCCTTGCCCTGCACCTTATCATTTGTATCCATGTTCCTTAATACTAAAATAATGAATGGTGCAGGTAGTGCATTTGGCTGTAAATATAGTTCAGGCAGGTTTGGCCTATTATTCATCTCAAACTCAAAAATATAATTTTTCTCTGGAAGAATAAATCTCTAAGACTATCTTATAAATGTGTCATAATAATAGTTTATAAAACCATTTTGCATGTGTGCATGAGTTATATGCAGTGGACGCATAGGTATAATGTAGAAATATTTAATGCCTGGGGAATATCATTGAGTAAAAGTTATCATGCATTTTCCTGAAGAAGCAGGCATTATTTTTTATGGAAGAAATACCAAAGTTGAAGTGAAAGGAAAAACTGGGTAGAAAGAACGTTTCCTTAGATGCTTTACAAATTGGTCATCTTCTGTTTATTGAAAGTCACAGGCAGGTTGTCCTCATTTTAATTCTTTGCAAATGTAGATAGGTAAAGGTTTGCTGTTTTTGCTGCTTTCAAGGGTGGAAAAAAAAACCTGCAAGTGTTTGTGTTGGTGATTAACCATCAGCGTGTTCTCTGTGTGAACAGTCATTTTCAACCAAAAGGATAATTTCAGAGATAATTAGTCACTGAGTATTAAAACTAATCTGAATATTAGCCAACTCATCCTGGAAAGCAAGGACAATTATCAAACTGAAGTTATAAAACATGCTAATTAGGTTTCTAAAAATAAAATTTAAATATCTCCTTTGTTGACAGAAAATATACAGAAAAAATATAGTTTGAAAATGCAATGGAATGATGTATGATTTGAAAAGCCATATGCCAGTTCCTTCCACGTATTTGAAATGCTAAGAAATATTAATGTTTCATTCAGTAGCTGATCATCATTTCCACCTCTTAATATCTTCTTAATGATTTAACATGAAAAAGCATCATCTCAGACAAAGGCCAAATGCAAAAAATATATAAAATGTATCATGCTTTATTTTATAAAAGTTCATAAATATTCCCCTAAATAGGTGGGTAAGACTAAAACACTCTGTCGTATATTGTTAAGAATAATGCTGAAAATAGACGTTTCTTAAATAGTTAATTAAGAATCAAAATTGTTCCAAACATCCCCGTGCCCTACTAAATCTTCCGCTGCCCCTCCCCAGTGGCTGAAATCTCTACTGGCTCAGCCCTCTGCCCTCCTTGCTATTTGGCAAAGATTATGGTCAGTTTCTTATCTCATAGTCTTGACCCCATTCTCTCTGCTTGGAATTTACTCCTACGAGACAAATCCATACTGCTCACTCCTCATTTAAATCTTTGCTCAAATGCCACCTTCTGAGTGATCTAAACCCAAGCACAGCATTTAAAATGTCAAACAGTCCAACGTGCCAAACTTCATCTCATTTTACACCCTGCTTTCACTTTCCCCATGACACTTTTGCATCACATATTATTGTATATTTTACATTTCTTTTTTAGCGTAATTAATTTCAATAAAGATTTTGGGTTCTAGGGGTCAGGCACATCTTCAGTGTCAAGTTCATTTCCACAGTTTAACAGACAATCGTTCAATATTCTTTAATGATTACATCCAGGTTTACAATCTCACATAATTATAATGATTACATCCAGGTTTACAATCTCACTCACACATAAGTGCACATTGTTTGATAAGTATAATTAAAAGTTACATTGCCTACCAAACAAGAAAACCTATTCCCAAAGGGAGAAGAGTAAGTAACAGTTTATTATTAAATAAACATTAGAGAGTAATGTTAAGAAAGGACAAGGCAGAAAGGAACTGAAGCCTTTCATAACGCCAAGTAGACACAACTCATTATGTACATGTGCTCACAAGTAATAATATTTAATCTTCAAGTAAGGAGACTTGACAGCACTGTGTGCCACGTATAATTTATTCTAGAATCACCTAATAATTGAGTGGTAATATGTGTTTGCTAATTGGTTTTATCCATGGCACAATAAACTCATTCGCTTCTGACAAGATAAATGTAATTTGGAGGGAAGAGCTCACAGCAGCTGGGCTTCTACCCTTCCACATAAACTGCTATACAAGGGTGCTATCATCTGTTAGGATTACATTTTAAGACATGGGACATTAAACCCTTTGGGAAGAGGCAAAGAACATAGAACTACCTGTGTAAGATTACGAAAGTATATGCTCTCGAAAATGAAAAGTTGGGAGTTTTTTTCTTACTTTGAATAGGGAAAATTTAAGTCTTTATGTTTTAGTACATTTTTTATTACAAATGTTTTATTACATGTTTTATTAGAAATGTTTTATTACATTTATTTGTCCTTACAATATGTGTTCAAATGGATGTATACATTCTGGTGGATCCAGTGAATCTTAAGAAAGAGATTTATTTATTCATTAATTGATTTCTCTCTTGAAAGTCTGACTTGCTCCTAAGGTAGTCTGATTTTCTACCTTGCAAAAGAGAATATTCATGTACTTGAAAAGGATCTGAATGACTTCCTTTGTACCTTTATTAATAATACAATCAAGTTCTCATTTTACATCAGTTACTTGCCTTTTAATATAACCTCAAATCTAGTTTTCATTTCTTTTTATATTTACTTCTTCACTGGAAGATTTTTCCTATTAGACGTAGATAATTGTTTTTTTTTTTTTTTTTCCTGTACTTATGAACTGTGCTCCTTAAATCATATGGGGATCAGTTTAGGTGGGTGTTATTTCGGTTGGTAGTTATTGTCTACACTGCTGATGCTGGCAGATGGGGCAGGAAAGATCACATTTCAACACTTCATATCGGAACTTGTTCCACCATCCATGCACACACTGTGCAGGGTTCCAGGCATGATTAAAATCACCTTATATAGGGTATATCATCATTACTTCAAGCTATTAACAAATAATGATTTTTATTAGATCATGTATTATCAAAATATGCTTCAAAATATTGTAAAAGACTCTTCTGTCATGAATTAAGTAGCATGATATTTTGATACTTAAACCGCCCCCATAAAACAAAGTATTTATAATCAACACCTTTTTTTTTTTTTGTACCAGGAATCGAACTCAAGACCTTGTGCTTGCCGGGCAGGCTCTTGTGCCACTGAGCTATATCCCTGGCCTTACAACAATCAAAAAACATAAAAATATGTTGCCAAAAATTAATCGGAAGGAACAGAATTCCACAGTTAGATCTTTAGAAGTAACTTGATTTCCCAGTAGCCGTTAGTATTTCTTATGCTACAAATGAGAAAAGTCTGAAATAAAAAGTTTCCTTGGAAAAGTAGGTGATGATTAAATTTAAAATTTTAAAGTTTGAAGAACATTAAGCATTAAAGAGCAAATTATATTCTTATGATCTGATCTTTAAAGCAGAAAGTGGCTAGGGTGCTAGAGATCACAGTGAATATAGTAAGACATTTAAGATAACTACCTACAGAAACAGTAGTGTTTTTCATTTGCTTGTTTTTTCTCAAAAAAACAAAGAAGTTTTAAGTCAAATAAATACCCCAAACTGCTATCAGGAACTAGCAGGAATAGAATGTAAGGGATAATTTGAGGGAAGCAACATAATAAAGTATTAAATATTGCCTTAGAAAATATTTTAGTGACTTTTATTGACAGTAAACATATTATTTTGCCATCACTGCTTGACACAGTATAACAATATTGTATGCTACATTTTTATTGAATGCTACATTTTTATCAGAAACACATTTTTCATATATGAATAAAAATGAAAACATTACAAAAACTCCACATTTTCTATTAATCTTAGATTGAAAATACCTTTAGTAGCTAATCTTATAGTACCAAACTGACAGTATTAATTTTCTATATGGCACAGTAAATGTGTTTTCATATCTTATTATATATAGTAACATATTCCCATAATTTGAAAATAATTTTCCTTATAAATGTTATTATTTTTCCCAAATATAATAATAATAATAATAATTAATTTTTGAATTGTTTTCCGTGTTTAATAGCCTAGATCAATTTACTTACTTAGATTTTAAAATAAAGATTTGAATCCTCTACCAATTTTAAAAATATCATTATCTTTGCTGACATTTTAGTACCTAAATTATAATTTTGCAAAATTTATGTTAATGCTACTGTTTTCACTAAGCTGTTTCTTTGTTAATTTATGAGGAAGGTGTAAGAATGTTTCTTGAGTTATAACCAGATTTTTTATTACTAAAATTTATAATTCCCATTAAATAATTTCCTAGGAGTCACCACTTTTCCTATTGGGGAAACTAAAAGCAGGGTTCTACATATCACTGAAGCAAGCTGTTTAAGATAATTTTAGGTAGTGCAACCTGCAGGCAGAATGCTATTGTTTAAAGAACATAATTGCATTTAAATAAGCATATTGAAGAAATATAGTTGTAGAATTACATTATAGAGTGATGATATTTCTGCTTTTGTTACTGTAACAGCCTCTTAGCCTTTCTGAAGCAGATGCACTCTTTCTCAAACTTTAAACTCATGTCAGGTGCCGAACTTAGTCATCTGAGTTTGTTTACTAAGTGAGACATCTTCCATTTCTCACTCTATTCTTGGGTGGCAAATCCCCCAACTTCCAAATTGGAGAGGCAAGGATTGTAGCAAATCAACAGGTGCCTCCTGATAAATTATCTTTCATTCCCCTAATAGTTTTATTTATATTTTTAATATGGTTTGTGGTTTTAAGATGGGTGTGATGAATTTCATCCCACTGCTTGAAAAGTGCCTTGCTTTGACAAGTGACTGTGTGGTATGTCATATCAACATTATCTGTTGCCTCCAGTTAAACTTACCTTGTCATTCATATTTCTAAATTTATCGTTAGCATTATACTTTCCTCTTATATTGATAAAAATAAGATGATTCAGATAAATTAACTAGTTCTGTGTAACTCCACAGATGGAATTACACAAGATATTGAAATCTATACAGGTGTAATTATTTCCTTTGTCTTTATATGATGAGTGATAAGTAAGAACCCAAATGCAGCTGAATTCATTTTATTTCAATACAATATGTGCATGCTTGTGGGTGTGCAAACACATTCCACTGCATCACGTTGTATTTTTTATTTCCAAGTGATGTTTTTGCTGCTTTCATTCTGACACAAGTTACCACCTTCCCTGCAGAATTAGCGGAGCACTCTCATTTGCAGTGAGCAAGAGCTTGCTAATATTTCTTTACCAGGATAAGCAATGTGTTTATGCATTACCGCCTTGGGGGTATGTGCCATTAATTACACATGCCTCGCAGCTGACATGTGATTAATTAGAAGTGGGAAGTGTATTCTTTAGGTGAACAGAAAACTCTTTCATCTTGTCAGTGCTTATCTTCTTTTGAAAACTGTAGAAACCCATAAAATATAGGAAATAATGTTACAAATATACAATTACAGGAAAGAAATCTGACCTCAAAATTTTGATAATTAAATTCCTAGATATTTTTTAAAGAGTCAATGTTAAAGCAATTTTAGAAACAAGATCAAGCTTGTATGGGAAAGAAAATTACAGGGCAAATTCCCTGTAAAGTGTTAAAGTATAATGTATAACAGTTTGGAAATTTTTGTTGTAAATCTTACTTGAAAAGTGATAATTTAAAAGTTTTTATATTAAAGACTATGGAAAAACAGTAGGAAAATAAAAGCAATCTTTCTTTTATACCCATTCTCAAACAATTTCTAAAAAGGCAATTTAAGGTTCATTGTTACTCTCATAGCAATCATTTTTATAAGTTTTTAGTATTTTGGGTATCATAGATTTTATCTCATGAAAATAAATCTCTGCTTCAGTTTAAACTCAATGTATATTTTTTTCTTTTTTTTTCTTCTCACTGTGTAGCCCAGGCTGGCCTTAAACTCATATTGATCCTTCTGCCTCTGCCTCAGGAGTGTCAGGAATACAGACGTGAGCCATCATGCCCAGCAACAAAAAATTTTGCCTAAATTTAAACTGGAAAGTTTTGGGTTTATTGATTCTATGCATAATTACTTAGTTACTGTATTTGTGTTGAAATTTTATTCAACAATGTCAGTTCACAATATAATTGCTTAATCACTGAATCTAGATCTGTTTTTATAAGTTTTAAAATTATCAGAGACACAAATATCTATCATCATTTCTAACAAAAATTTACAATGTGAAAAAAATCATCTATTACATAAATCTCAAAATAGTTAGTTAAAACTTTAAAAAATAGTGTCAATTCACATACATAAAGACAGGTATGTACTCCCAAGCTGCCAGTTATTACAATAATAGTTATATTAAATTTTAAAGGTTTTGACATTGACTTCTTCCAAATGTCTAAGTGAAAATATTTCTAGAACGGATTGTTTTCTAAATGTGGTCTGCACATTATTTTTGTTGTGCTTTACATCTAAAATGTACCTTCAAAGTTTCATGTTTAGAGAAGGGGTCTGGTCAGATAAGGTAGAGCATTGAAGGAATTACCTGGAAGGGTGTTTTTCTGTCCCTGGCTTCACCCCCACCCCCCTCCCCCAGCTTCCTGGTTGCCTTGAGGGTGAACAGCTCTCCTCCACGGTGAACTTCCACCAGGCCACTTCTTGGGTGCAAGATAACCCTTGACAAAAACCTGTGAAACCAAAATACACCTCTTCTGTAAGTTGCTCATTCCAGGTATCTTGTCTCAGTGGTGGGAAACTAGCATATGTAGTCTGCTTTAGAGTCTGCTAGTGTGCTTGTTAAGTTATGCAAATTCAGGAACATATCCATTTTCTGCCAAATTAATAACTTTAGAGTTGAGTTTAAAGATTGTTTTACCAAAATCTACAGGACGTTTTCTGAGTTATTTTCTTTTCCTCATTGCCCTATCAAGCTACACTCAGTCAGCTTCCCAGTTGCTGTCACACAGTACCTGACACTCATGACTGAAAAGGAGGAGTGGGTATAATATAGTTCATAACTTCAGGGTTCATACATAAGGCAGATTCCAAAGCTGAAACATCATGGCATAAGGTCACAGGTGAACACAGCTGCTTATTTCAGGGTGACCAGGAAGCAGAGAAAAGGAGAAGTGAATACAAAGGGGAGAGGGACCAGATAAAGTTCCCCAAGTCACACCTCCATGACACACCCAGGTATGACCAGAATTTTGCCCCACCAATTCCCTGGCCATTTTTCAAGCCACTCTAGACACAAACTTAACTGTCATGGAGACTTATGCTATTGTTCCTCTATGTTGTAAAGGCAAATATCCAAGTATGTGAGATACAAGAACATCCCATTATACAGTGAGTAAGTAATGCAGGATCTGTTCCAGCATAGTTTGTGATTGCATAATAGCTCACAAGGGAAAGAAAGTATTAGATAGCAAAAATCCCTTGAGACAATATATTTTTATGTGACAAATTATTTTATCTTATTAATATCTGTCATAGATGGATACTCGAACAAACTTTGGAAAAATATATATTACTGTACTCTTGACACATTGATTCTGAAATATGTCAAATATTCAAACTAAAGTACTGTACGATTTCAAAATATTTGAATTTTTCAAAGTTATATTTCTTAATCAATATATCAGCAGTATGTTGTGAGCCTATAACTGATTGTTTTTGCCATAAAAAATAAGGTATGTATAGAAATATTGTTTCAAGTGGCTTAATAATATAAGAGACATAGTTGCTTGCCAATTTTCTTTGCTAGAACATGCTGTTTGTTTGAATCATCATTATTTTGAAAATTATCAGTTTCTGTTTTTAATTTAAATAATGGGAACCGTGTGACTTAGGTAGCAGTGAAAACGGTTCCAGAGGCCAAGTCTAGTTTCTAGAGTCAGCAGCTCTGAGTGGTTACACAGTCACAGCTCCGTAATATTCCTAAAACTCTAAGTAGAGTTTTTTCTGCCCTGTGCGTTGCAAAGATGTTCTCTGCACAATAGTGTCCACTTCAAAGAACTCCAAATCCTCCTGATAATTTGGGGGTTTGTTGTTGTTTTGCTTTCTTTGTAGGAAACTTCTCAACTGTAATCCTTGACCCATACTATTTAGGGATAACAATTCCATTTTCTCTAAGAGGAAATTAAATACAAAGAAATCATTCAAGTTCATTAAACTAATAAGCAAAATCTAAGTTGAAACCTTAACTTCACTTTGCTTCAAAATCCTCACTCATAACTACGATGATAAATCATGTCATATAACTTTGACCTAAATGAAACACTGATAGATGCATTTACATAAGTATACATATTTAAACATATCAGATCCTTACAGGTAGCTTGAAGACTCATAATTTAAACTTATAATGTGCACATTATTTTTAAATCATGCTATATTCTCTCTGATGACTGTTATGAATGTGCTGGTACTCTTTTCTGAGGTTCATGAATTTTTCTCTGCCATTTTTATACACCAGTAAGCCCTCAGTGGTACCTCAGATTTCTAGTCGTTTACTTCCTGAGCTGCAGTTACTTTGAAATTCAGGGGTAATTCACTGTTATTTAAAATTCATCTCCCCTTCCTGAAAAAGTATGTGAATGCAGCATTAATGAATCATAAAATAGTTAACATAGTTCAGTGTAAGCACACTACAAAAGCGAGTGAGCTGCTGGAGGAAGGGCCAGGACAGTTAGGATGGAAGCCAGGTCTGAGATTTAAGGAGAGATACAGTGCATGGAGCAGGGACACTTCGGTGATGAAGATCTTGACAATGGCATAAACAATCCACACTAGAAGAACCGCAACCTGGCATGCAGTGATTCATTGGCTCATTACGTGGAAAGTAAAAGAACATATTTTGAGTAATGATGCCTCTAAGACAGTATCTTTCAGTCTAAACTCAAAAAACTCAGGAAAACAGAACATCTAAAAAGTGAACAATTGGTGCACAAAGTGAAGGCAGAAGATGATAAACACCCTTAGCAATGAGTGCTGCAAAGCTGCCCGGGCCCTGCTCAGCTGAAGAGTAATATAGTCACATGGGTGATGCAGTGGTTATACAAAGGTATGATGAACTTCAACTGCGAATCAACAGATTGGCCCAAACAGACTTTATCACATAATAGCAAAAACATGACTTCCTTCAGACTCCAAAAGTTGTTGCTGGATTGCCTTCACCCACTTCTTTTTCTGTTTACTTTCTCTTGGCTTTGCAAATTTTCTGAACCATCTTTTCTTTCAGACTTTCATGTGGATTCCATTGTGTTCCAAACATTCATCTCAATTATCCATTATTAATTTTTACCTCAAACTTTATATTTTGCATCAGGCTCCTTTCAGAGAAACCTTATGGTAGTAAAACTATGCCGCTTTACAAAACTTTCAAATTTATTCATCAGTGGCCCTTAATGGCTCCTCTTCGCTGGCCTTTGTGCTACCATCAGCTAGGCATGTGGCAATTTTTGAAAAAGTACTTGTTTGCCATTTGTCTGTATTCGGACATGACCAATGCATGCCAACAAATTCAGTTAACAGTATGCTAGAAATAAGGGGCATTTATTTTAGATGCAGCAGACTGTAGCAACTCTGTATTAATTTACTTCCTGTATCAATGATGAATTTAAAAGATAACAAAGAAACTGTTACTTTTCTCAAGGAAAACTTCATGCCATGGAAACATTTTTAATGTTGAAATTTATTCTTGCAGCATTTAAAGGACAATGACCCTGTTAGGATGCCAGTTTGCTTGAGTTTGGAAATCTGGAGTTTCCCAGGAATCCTGTAACTTTGCATTTGTGTGGAGAATATGGTGTTCTGATGACAGATTACACATGATAGCGGACATCATGATAATTATTTAAACTCTAATTCATTTCAAAAACTGTAGTTGTATTTGCATGAGAGTATACGTATACTTATTTATTTATTGGTATACAAATTCATTTCTTCAAACTTTGGTAATAGGGTAAAACATAGCAACATTGCAGTGGTTGTATGAAATCAAAAATCATCACCCACATCTCCCTGTAGGCAATTCCTCGAGAATCAACTATAGATTAAAATAATAATCAATACTGAAAAGTCTCTTGTGGAATATTATACTAAAGTTGAGAATACATTCCTAACTATGGCAATTTTATCTTTCTCATTAACTTACCGGAAGGGTAATCAGCTTTTGTTCAATTAAGTCAAATCCTTAGAAAAGCACTGAAATTTTCATGAATATTTCTGAGATAATTAGAGAATTTTTATCTTTATAGTGTACTGACATCTCATAAATATCACATTTTTCTTTTATCTTCATATGTGCTCCTTCTCACTAAATATAGAAATGTGGTAATTAGCCTTAGAAATATCCATTAAGCCTGGAGGAAGATAATATAAAAGCTCATTATAATATAGTAATTATAACCTGCAAAATGAAAATATTGGTAGTTGTGCAAGTGAAGTCACTCAAATGGGAAAATATTTTCTGAAAAATATAAATCTGGGAAATCACATAAATCTTTCTGTACTACCCATATATTAAAGAAACAACAAGAAGATAGAACACATCATTTAAAGGGTAAGAAAAACTATTAAAGATATAACTTTATGAAAGAGAATTCTTCTTAAATTCAGTAATAAGGTGAAACAATCATAACAGTTTAAAATGGTTAATTATTCCTTAAGGCAATATTAAAATAATATATCTGTTTAATTTTTAAGTATGGGAAAATGGGTTAAAATAAATGGAAAATAATATTGTCTTTATGAAATTACATGCCTTGATAAACTTATTAAAGTATTAAATAATTTGAAAACATTAAAATAAATACTGATGCTCTAGGTTTTGGAGATTATACACACATAATTCCACTACTCTTCCTGCTATAAAGTTTAATTATATATATTTTGATAAGTATTTATTTGGATATATTATTTTTATGTCCCATAAAACTACAGTAACAACTTATTGTTTACTATGATAAATGAATTTTATTAGTCACTATTTTGCACAGAAATTTAAATCATAGAATGATTTCCCATGGTCCTTGTGGTTGGGAATAGACATACAGACAATATATATAATTCTTTAAGCAGTACATTGACCAAATATGAAAATAGAAATACAGAAATATAACAAAAACCAATATATGAAACTTAATAAAGGCTAAAGACTATTTTCTATTATTGAAGATAATGTGAATCACAATGAATAATAATTAAGAAATTATATTACTTGTGTTTGTTAGAATAACAATACATTTCATGCAAGCTAATTTAGTACAGAAAAAGGGTACTAAATTCCACTTCTGGAGTATCAAGTTCAAAAGACAAATGGCAAGCTTGGTGTCAAGGCAGAGCTTTGGTTGTGTCATCAGAAGATTGAGAGCCATGATAGATGCACACGCTGGAGCAGATGTTCATATCTGGAGCTAGGTCGCAGATATATATGCGCTATATATGTGTGTGTGTGTGTGTGTGTGTGTGTGTGTGTGTGTGTGTGTGTATTTGTGTGTGTGTATAAGTGCATGAGAGAGAGACAGAGAGACAGAGACAGAGAGACACTGACTTAGGTATCAAAATTCCTTTCAAGGCATAGCGATAAGGACCTCCACTAGATTCCTTCCCCTTTAAAAGCACAGAACCTCAGCAGTACCAAAATAACAATCAGGTGTCCAACACGTGAACCTTCAGAAAGATGCAAACCATACTGAAACTTCAGCAGGTAGCAAGGAGTGCAGGAGGAAGACACACTGTAAGAGAGCTAGCAAATATAACTGTATGGTTTGTGCCTGGATGTTCCCCCAAAGCCTCATGCAGTCATGAGGCCAGCTTTTAGAGTTTATGATTGATCGAAGATCCAATACTGGGATTATGGATGTGATTGCTACAATCACCCTACGGCTGATAGTTTGCACATGTAAGGGAGAAAAAAAGGCTGCTTGTCATTGCTCCTCCTTTTTGCTCTTGTTGCTTTACTATGTACCACTGCCATGAATTCTTGCCCTCTGACTTGTGCCTTGGAGCCAGCTGAGTATTGACTGAAATCTCCCCTCCTCGATTTTGGGCATCAGGTATTTTGTCCCAGAAATGAGAGAAAAGTAACAGAATCAGGATTTGGTACCAGAGAAGTGCGGTTGTTGCTGTGACAGTACCTGACCATATGGTTCAACAGCCTTTGGAAATGGCTTGTGGGAAGTGTTTGGAAAGGTTCAGAGATGTCACCTGAAAGAGGAGAGCTGGGACACCTTTGCTATTCTGTATGGGAAAGTTTGTTCAGAGGTCAGAAGACCAGAAGTCTGATAAAAATCCTGCCCATAAAGACCACGTTCGGTAGTTTTCTGCTACAAACAAAGACTTCATTGGTTGTTGTACTCCAAATTGTGTATGTTATGACTGGGCAGAAAGTTTGTCTGTATTTTGCTCATGTCCAGAGACTTTCCTTGATACTGAGATTAATGATAGCTGACTGATTAATCTGGCAAAAGAAATTTCAAGGCAGTCGAATGTTGAGGTAGTGGCATGGCTATTGTTGGGGACTTTAGCCAGATTTATGTTGAAAATCAGGAGCAAAGAGCCCAGAAGGATGATTTAAAGTGTGATTTTGGCCAGAAAGGAAGCTCCAGTAAAGCTGTAGACTGCAAATATAAGGCTGAGGAGATCTCCAATGTTGACAAGGAACAAGAGAATCAAAAAGATGGCCTGAGGGCATCACAAGAAGCAGCAAGTCTCCACCCTTTGCAGCCTCAAAACTGCAAATTTGAAAGATTTTGTTTTGAGAAGAAAGCCACAGAGCATTATGTTCAAGAATGACGGGGCTGGCCACACCAGGTTAGAGAATGGCAGCAGCATAGAGAATTTCCTCCTCTGAACTGGATTCAGAGTGCCCAGTGATCCAGGCGCTCAAGCCCTATGGTCAAGATAGGAGAAAGCTTGGCTACTGCTCCAGGTGGCAGTAGACCTTGGCATCATCCACATGGCACTAATTTTAGATGCATACAGAGTGCAAGAGTTCTGAGGTTTAAAAGGCTTCCCCCTCAATTTCAGAAGGTCTGGGAGGACAGGCAGTGTGCCCCTGAGAGGGCAGTCTATAAAACTGTAAGTGTGAATGAAAGGTTCAGTGGAAACCTCACAAGTTTGGAAAAGCCAGGAACATGGCTTGTCTTAGGAAAGCTGCAAGGAGGGAGCAAAGTGGGCTTAAGAGAGAAGCCATGGGAGCTGCAACCACCAGAAGTGCCATAGGAGTGGAGTCACACAAGCACTTTGGAGCTCACAACATGCCACAAGTTGCTTCAGATGCTGGATGTGGAATTACAGGACTTAATATTTTCCCTGCTGGGTGTTAGACTTGCTTTGGTCCCAATGCTCTGTATACCCCTATTTGTACCTTTTGGAATGGTAATGTTTATTTTGTGCCATTGAATGTTAGAAGTGTTTAACTTTGTTTTCATTTGTACAAGGACTCACAGCTAAGAGATTTCCTTACATCTCGGAGGAGACTTGGGACTTGGACTCTTCAGCAATGCTGAAACTGTTAGGACTTTGGCAACTCTTAGAGATAGACTAAAATATTTTTTGCATAAAGGGATGTACATGAGTGTTTGGGAGGCCAGGGGTGGAACGTTATTGTTTGTGTCTGGATGTCCCCCCAAAGCCTCATGCAGTCATGGAGTGAGGTTTTAGAGTTTATGATTGATCCATGATCCAATGCTAGGATTATGGGTGTGAGTGCTACACACATCCTGGTGCTGATAGTTTGCATATGCAAGGGAGAGAAAGACGGTGCTTGTCACTGCTTCTCCCTATTGCTCTTGTTGCCCTGCTGTTTTCTGCTGCCATGAAAGTTTGCCCTGTACCGTGTGCCACTCTGCCTTGGAGCCAGTGGAGAATGGACTGAAACCTCAACAGACTGTGAGCTTAATAAACATTTACTTCCTTAATTCTGGGTATCAGGTATTTTGTCTCAGCAATGAGAGAAAAGTAGCCAAGACAATAAGGAACTCAATTAATATTAAAATCCAGCATTCACTGATAGAAATCATATAAAGGTATAACTGAGATGTCAAAATCAAGACAGTACACACAGAAATATAGTATATGCATATGTGAGGTGTTTTCTCCATATTCTTACATATTACACATCTCATCTTACTCTTTGTACATTAAAATCATGATACAGCAGCTTTTTCTCTCATAAATTAAAGGTTTTGAAAATATGATTTCCCTGAGCATTATGCAAAATCTTACCACAATATATTGTCCAGTGGGAGTGTATTATTTCTGTATCTGTGAAAGACAAAATAATTATTCCAAAGTTTGACAAGAAGACTTTCTTCACAATATTGCAGGAGGTGAGGAAAATCAAACCTCTGTCTAGGAAGCTTATTAAGACATAAACTCTGCAAGATTTTCTAAAAGCTATGATGAGAGGATAACAGGCTGTTGTATTTCCTAATTAACCTCACAAAAAAGCTATGTGATTTCCTCTTATCTTAATAACAGAAGGTAACTTTATAGTGTCTTAAAATGTGCACAACAAGAGGCTCCTGTGCCCCCACACTTTCACATCAAAAGATTTGCTTTTGGGCGCTTCAGGAAGACACTATTGGTAAATGGCATTGAAAATCATTTCTATTTCTGAAAGGCAGAGAAGGAATGTGCTATTGCAAGAGTTCTAAAGCAAACATTCTCAGGGAGGAAAGGGCCTTCCAGGTTTTGTTCACCTGGATTTTGTTAAGGCCGGGTGAGCCAGAGCTCATGGACAAACAGACTGGGGGAAACTTGGGTTCCAGTGCGAAGAAGAGAAGAACCAACATTTTGGTCACCACGTCTAAGGATCTTCTTGATTAATTGTTTTAAAATACTCCAGGATTTGTACCAGTAGTATAGGATAAGATTTCTAGTAATACATTCAAGAGAAAAATTTAGATAATGGAGCATACCAAGTAAGCAGGAATGCTAGGTTCCTTGAAGAAAGTAGCTATTTCTAATACCTAAAATATAGCAGAGTATCTCTTGCTTTCTTGCTTTCTTTCTATTTTTCTTTCTTGCTTTCTTGTTTTCTTGTTTTCTTGCTTTCTTGCTTTTTCTTTTTTCCTTTCTTTCTTTTTTTCTTTCTTCCTTTCTTGCCATCTTTTGCTAAAGCTTATGGATGTAACTAGAAGACCCTTTAAGGTGTCCTTAAATTATGATACAAAAAGATTCAGAAGGGCTTTTAAATCATGAGTGAGATGAAGCTTTAAGATTCTGGTTAAAAATACAAAGTTTCAAGATGTTCAGATAGTATGATTTATATACAATAGGAAAATCTATTCAAGATAACCAGCATATGCAGAAAGACTGTGAAGGACTTGGTTAGTATTGTCCTAGTATATGACCACATATACTACATGCAAAATATATACTTAAATTCATTATTAATGATCCAGGAAATGTTGATATATTATTGAAAATATCAAATATGAAAATGTCAAATATATCCTTTGCAACAACAATGTGCTTAAATTATGTGTTACTGTTGGAACAATCATTGATGAGGTTTTAGAGAAACAAGACCACAAATAAAATAATCCTGAAAACTAGCCCTGTTTTTCTATACATACTTTTGTATTTATTTGAATTAAAGTAGCTGTTTTTAATGCAAGTACTTATGAAGTTATTAAGTTAATACAAGTTATTATGGAGTGATGAAGAATTATTTCATCAGAAAAGGGAAAATAATGCAAAATATGCAATTGAACAACGTCTTCAACATTTATGAAGATCTCAGACAGTATTTCTCAATTAAAAATGAGTTATAGTGTTGAAACAGTGCAATATTAAATGGTTTATATCATTAGTCATATTTATACCCTCTTTCAATTAAAGTGTATTTGATGAGTCATCATCTTTTTAGGTTAGGTTGACAGAATGAACTAATCTTACTAAATTTTTGAGAATTAGATGATATTTGTAAGTTCTCAGAAAAAGTTGACAGAACATAACTTAAACTGTATTTAGTATTGTCATAAATACCTTAATGTGTCTTTGCAAGTTTAGCTGAATAACTGAGGTTAGACTTTAATTGTAACTAAACCTGTCACTATACAAATGCATGTAGATAATAATTGCTATCATTTTTCAATTGTTCTTTGGTTCACAACAAAAATATAGTTATTTTAAAGAAAAATAAATTATATTCAATACTTTCAAACTGATACAATTTGTGATCTGAAACAGTAGAATTAGAATCCTAAATTTATTAATAATAATTAATGTAAATACTACTTTTATTTAATCATGTTAATTTAAAATTGTCAATGTAACTATGGAAAACATATTTTCTACTGAAAAAGCACCTCAAAAACTTTTGTCCTTGCTATATGAAAAATGTTGTTTTAATTTTCAATATTTCTTTTAGAATTTATTTCATGTAAAATAAGCAGAAAGATATTGACTTATAGATTAATATATATAAGGAAGAAGTGACTTTATGTGTTTTACATACTTGGAATTTCTTTCCTTAACTCATGAAGTAATATATTCATCTAGTAGAATTTTGAAGTAATACATTCATCTAGCATCTGTCATTGGGTTATTATCTTCCTCAAGATTTATGAGAAATTGGTATATACTTTATCAAATTGGTATATACTTTATCAAATTGGTATATACTTTACCAAATTGGTATATACTTTATCAAATTGGTATATACTTCTGTGATAAACTATGAAAATTTATCATTTCAAAATGAATAAACAAGTTGATAAAGTTGATAGAACTTATTTATGATGTCAAAAAGTAATCACATCAGATAAATGAGGTAATAATGTAAATATTAACACTTTTACATAGAATTGAAGAATTTTCTCCTTTATGTTTATCTATAAATATCAATCTGCCATCAAAAATGAATTGCAATAAGAAATTTACATAAGTCGTACTGCTAAGTAAGGAAGAAAGACAAGGATTTATTTAAGTGGAAGAAGTACAGAGTTTTTTTGTTCCAAAGATTTTCCAGAAAAATGTCAACTTGCATTTACAGTTTAAGGATTATGTTAGAGGTAAAAGAGAAATTTCTAAATCAGAAATGTAGGTCAATTGAAAATACTAATGTCGGCATAAAGTACTGCCAGTAAATTGGAGGCCAAAAATCTTTGCAATTGTCAGGTGTTTAGCCATATTAGCTTAGGAGAGACACCTGCCATGCTAGAGCCAGTAGCTGGAGAAACTTTGTGAAAACTATTTCTAGGAATTCCAGAGGTAGCTTACACTCAGAACTCAGAATTAAATTTTGCCCAGTGTTGTAAACAGAACCTACAGAAAGAGCAAATTACCATTGCCCAAACCTCCATGTGCAAAGCTTAATGCAATCACTCTCTACAAAGTGGCCTAAAGAAAGTTAGCCTTATCCTTAATGCTGCCTCTGTCAAAATAGGAGAGAAGGGTTTACCTAAGGAAAAAGGACCCTTCTGTGCAGAGAAAGGTACATCAGAGAAACCCAGAGCACAAAGGGCTCAGGGTTGGCAACAGACCCAGAAGTAACCAGTTCTCAGAGGAGGTGGTCTTACTTCAGGTCTTATCTCAGCTGCCATGTACATCACCCAAATTTTAAAAAAGCAATTGGACAGACAGGGATTTGCCAAAGAATTGGTAATTGTTTGGAGACAAGAGTGTCTTATACATGTGCATTGTAAACTATGAGCATATTCAAAAGTTTGAGGTAAGAGGAAGTTTTGTAAAGGTAAAAATGATGATGATTATATCAGGTATATTGAAGCAATAATACTTAGCCATTAATTAATAACAAAAATGGCATCAATTTGAGCTGGAACAGATGTTCAGGACAGATGGCATTATTAAGGAACTATTTTTTAAAAGAACTTTTGTTGTAAGGTGGTGGTGGCTTCTATATAATCTTGTGGTGTTGTCAGGGCCTGTTTTCCAGTTGCTATCAGGCTGTCATGCTTTGGAACTCTTCCTTGATAACCTTTTTGCTAAGGCTGCTATATGTCACTGTAGGTTGACTGTGACAACTTTCACATATTTTCACAAAGGATGCTAATTTCATTTTCCATTCCTCACATTTTCTTGAGCCTCAACCCCTCAACAAAAGAGAAAGAAACCCAGAGAGGACGTGTTTTGAAGGATCGGAGTTTGAAAAACTTAAAATAACAACAAGTTGTTTTTTCTTCTTTTTTTTTTTTTGTACCGGGAATTGAACTCATGACCTCATGATTGCTAAGCAGGCTCTGTGCCACTGAGCTATAACCCTGCTAAAAGGTTTTATTCCTGTTGTTCAGCAAAAGTTCCATAGAGAAGCTGAGTGCTGTGAAAAAGTGAGACTATCTGAATTGTCAGTGCTTGTGTACCAGGACAACATGCCTTCATGTTCAAGAAAGCCACTTGGAACAGAGAAGAACAGGGTGGATATTTCTCTGTGTCTCTACCAAAAGGTTTACAGCTGGAATTTGGAATCATTAGATATAACTTTCTCATATTCAGCATCCAAAGAAAATTTCTGTGATTATTCTTGATGATCATTCATACCTATTGAAAAGCAATAAGTACTTGTCAATGCTAGAGTTTTAGAGTCTTTCATATAACTTGGTTGACACCTTCCAGAATATGATTGCACAGTAACTCATGTTTTTTGGTGATGACTTGAGGGAAAGGTTCAAAATCCAAGTGTTAAGGAAAATTAGCCTTGAGGTTTTGTAATCTAGGAACTGTACTTCATGAGATATTTAAAAGTAAAAGCCTCATCTATGTACCAGCCAAAAGCAAAAAGTTGGTTATTTGAAATGAGAAATAGAATTGACAAACCAGTTGCTAGGCAGTCCAATATAAGGAGGAGTAACATTTACATTTACCAAACTCAGTAATAAAAAGAGTACATTTCTATCCAATTTACAGAAATAAAAAATTAGTTAGGAAGTAAGAAATTGAATAAATTACAGTAAATTAAATAGAAACACAAAGACACAAAGCATCAAAATTGCTTCAAGGAAAACAAAATTCTGAGGAGATTTGTACAAGTGATTGCATTAATAAAATGAAAATTTCTGAGACAGAAAACTCCAGCCCCATATATTTCAATGATGAATTATAGGTAAAATATATAGAAGAGTTAATCCCAAAACCTTGTCAAGCTCCAAATAACAGATGATTAGAAATTGTTTCCCAAATTATTCCATAAATCCCTTTATTATGTAAATAAATGGAAGCACAGTCCAAGACTATGGGTTACAAGTTTATTTTAAAGACAAATTAAAACTTTAAAATGCTTAGATAAAAGTCCAGGTGCTTCAGTTACAGTGTCTGTGCTGAATTTTAGTAATCTTTTGTAACCCAGAGTTAAACAAAGCCTTTTTAGACACAGCATACTGAAATTTCTGGAAAGTAATAAAAGTAGTCTTATGGGGGAAATATATAGCAATAAACTCACACATCAAGCAAAAAGAATGAGCTCAAATAAACAACCTAATGTTGAACCTCAAACTTCTAGACAAAAGGGGAACAGATCAAACCCAAAGCTCATTTGAGGGAGGAAATTATAAAGATAAGAGCAGAAATTAACGCGAGAGACTAAGAAAACAATACAAAGAATTGATGAATCAAAAAGTTGGTTCTTTTAAATAATGAATAAAATTGATAAACCATTAGCGAACCTCATCAAGAAGAGGAGAGAAAAAACAAAAATTCAAGAAAAAAGAATGAAAAGAGAGAAATCACAGTAGATCCCATAGAAATCAGGGGATCTTCAATACCTACAATGAAAATCTGTATTCTAATAAGATGGGACACACAGAAGAAATGGACAGATTACTAGGCAGAACAGAATTTCTAAACTAAAACAAGATGACTTAAAATTTCTAAATAAGAACATTACTTCGAGGTAAAAGTAATGAAGTATCAGTGCATGTTAACAAATGGATAAAACTGAGAACAATAAGATAAATGAAAGCACTATTCAACTTTAAATAAAAAAGAGCAAATAATCAGTCACACACGTAATGTTACTCAGTTTACATGAAATTTAAGAATAAACAAATTGATAAAATAGACAGATAAGTGGTTTTCTAGGGCTGGATGATTGGAGAATTATAGGGAATAATTAGTAATGCTCTATGGATTATTTTCTGATTAAATAACATGAAATTGACTATCCATGGTTATACAACTTTGATTGTAAAAATTGTATTGAATTTTACTTATAGACTTTGCATTTCTAGGACTAACTCTCAGGCCCTCATATTGAGCTACATCCCTGGCCCAATTCCTATCACTTTCTTTATTTTTTTTTAACTTTGGTCAGGACACTTGTTAAATTTGTATGGTGCCCAGGCCAGATTCAAACTTGTGTTCTCATCTCTGCTTTCCAGAGGTGCTGGTATTGCAGACAGATGCCACCAGAATTGACTTGAACTTTGTACATTAAATGGATGAACTCTTTGGCACATAAACGTTTCAGTAAAGCTGGTATATATTTTAAAATTTGAAAAATGTTTGTTACTAGAAAACAAAATTAGAAATACACAGAAAGTTTTCTTAAGTATTTATTTCTCCTTGCCAAACAATCAAGATACAGCCTCTGTCCTAAATTCAATTACAGAATAGAGTAAAAATGTATTCATCTCTCTTGTTTTTAAATTTATATTCTATATGTGTTTGATTATAAATTGTTGTATATTTTGGTCATTATAGTCTTGTTTTGTATAACAAACATTCTTTGGTCAGGCAGAGGTACAGATTACAGAGCCTAATGAGTTTTTGCTCTGGTTCTCACGATTACAATGCAGTTCATGAAGATTCCTCATAAACTTAGGAGCATGAGAAGGGTGGAAGGACAAGCGCTAAACATTCAGCTCCCCCCACTTCTTTCAGAACAGCTGACAATCTAATCAAAGCCTGCACTTCAGAAGAAAGAAGTCTGCCCCAGCGTGAAGACAGCATGAAGTCTTTATCTGTCTAGCCAAGGAAGTCAGCAAAGTTGAAACAAGAATGCTGATTGCATGATTCCCTCTGCAGTGAATCTGTGCTTCAGCTTGTTGATATAAGGATATTCAGCTGGTTCATACACTGTAATATTGTAGAAATAGAAATTGCATCTATACAACAAATGAGAACTGTTTCTGAATTTATTTTTGAATATTTAGTCATAATTTACACTACTCTTCATATCCATGTTATACTAATATTTGTGGAATCAAGTTTTTTGTGATTTTTGGCAAAACCTTATGGTAGGGACTGATCACCCTCTCCTTTCTCATCGTGAGCACAGGACTAAAATATCCATCATCACATTTTCTGGCCACTTGAAGTTTTGCAAATTTTTACACTAAAATAGACAGATAGCTAAGCTTTGTGAGTATAATGAGGCAAGGATTTCTTTCATTTCTTGAAGGAAAGCTTTAAGGATGTGAACCTTGTTATATACATAGTTGGGTGTGCAATTTAAAAGTCATATGAGAGAGAGGAGAACCACTATAGAAAATAAGTCAAGGTATGAGCAAATAAATGACTTTTAATGGAGTTTTGATTCTTAAATTCCATTATATTTGAGTTTTATCTCATCATTTTTTAGTCACACATCTCCAAAAGTATTTTAAAATAATTAAGCTTTACTACTATCAGTCATTACCTGAATCTTATTTTATAATTGTGTAATTCTTACCAGTTAAAGTAATAGTAGAAAATGTAGAAAATTCATTATCTGTTCTCTTTTATGCTACTGTCCAGTATCTGTAATTAATTTGTTATTTTAAAGTTTTAGCACTATTTTGAACATCCATGAAAGAAATCAGGATCTTATAAGAAAAACTTAGCAATGAACCCTGGACATGCTCCTGATAAGCCATCCTTTTTATTTTTATTTTTATTTTTTTTGGTACTGAGAATTTAACTCATGACCTCAGGCTTGTCAGGCAAGCACTTATGCTGCTGAGCTACATCCTTGGCCCAAGCCATCCATTTAAAGTTGAGTGCTGTCTTCAGACCTTTGTACCAGCCACAGTGATGAAAACCTTGAAGGTATAATTCAATCTGTGATCAGTGGAGATAGCCAGTAAAGAATGAGAGAATGTACAGACAGAGACAGACAGAGAGAGACAGAGAGACAGAAAGAGACAGAGACAGAGATGAGAGAGAAACAGAGCAACAGAGACAGAGACAGAGACAGAGATAGAGACAAAGAGACAGCACATCTGATAGTCCTGTTTATCTCAGCCACTAAGGAAAATTTGGAAATTTCAAATACATTCCATAGAACAGGGTTCTTGAGGCTTACAACTCAGTACAGGAACAAGCCCATATCTTCGTGAGGTGCTGCGTAATAGAAGCAAGAAAGATTTAATAAAACAAGACTCATCTGACAGTGTGTGAAGATTGTTTAAGAGTTTTCATGTCCTCTTCCATACTCACAATAAGAAAACACATTTGAAATATGAAAGCATTCATTAGCTATTTTACTATGTTTTCATATTACATAAAATATTTGAATGTGATTTCTTCTGGATTCATTGTTTTATTTCCTTGGTTTGTTTGAAATAAATCTAGTTCATTGCTGCTGACAAAGTCTGCAAGGGAATAATTAGATGTGATTTTTAAATTAAATTTCCCATGATAGAATGAACTAACAAGCTGTCACTTAGCAGAGCAAAGGGAAAATGTCAGTGAAAGAGGTGCAAGCAGTAGATTTAGATCTTAGCCAGATGTACCCTAATTCACATTATTTTGACCAAGATTTGAAAGTTTGCAACATTTAAAATGTACTAATAAATTTTGATATACTTTCTGATTACTAAATTCTCTGTAACAAAGCTGAAGACATGTCATTTTAAACTTTCCTAAGTTGGCATGCATCAGGAAAAGAATTAGCAATATTAATGTACTGCTTAGGATTCATAGTTATAGAAAAATTACACCTTGACTGAAACATTTAAGCGAGGTCTTTAAAATTAGGGTTATCTTAAATAGAACTGGAGGGTTAATTTCTGTTTTGGCTTAGTCTTCTTTTTTGCTAAGTAGCCACAGTCAAGTATAAAGAACATCAGTACAAGTACAGAACGGGTACATGCTTCCTCCTTGAAATATAAGTCTGACAGCTATCAATCAGCAGCATACAACTTATAAAACAAATCGCTCAAATGGCATGTTCTCATTTCTTACTTACACTGATTTTCTGTGTTTAGAGTATGTACTCACTGTTTTAAAACTTCAAAAGTATCATTTTCAATTATTGTCACAAGATATGTAAGATATGTAAAATATATATAAATTAAATTTATTTTAATAATAAAATAATCATGTACAAAATCAAAAAGATATATTTTACAAAGAATTATTCACAAGACCTTAACAGTGAAAAAATAATCATAGTGTACTGAAACTAAAATTTTATTAATGATAAAAGCTCTTGTTTTTAATTTAATGTTGATAAGAATTTAGTCGATACAGTGCAATGTATAAAATATATTCAATGATAATATTTTACACATATATTATGTATATTACAAAAAATAGAATTGTCATGTATATTTTCATTATATTTCTCACAAAGTCATAGGCAGATTGGCCATTTTGTGCTTAATTAATGTGGATTAGCTCATTAGCAATCACTTAAAGTATTTCTTTAGGCTGTACTACTTTTATTCTTATATATGAACATATAATTATGAGACTACATTTTATTAACATTTTATCATTTCATCTTGTAACAAGCCTAGGGAATATAAAGAGATAATTTGATTCTACAACTTTCAAAGATAATTTGTAGTGATTCACTGCCCTTAACTGCATCAGTTAGCTATGGCTAGTCATAAACTGTCCCTAATACTTAATTCTTTAAAATAACAGAACTCCTTTAACTCACAGTTCTATGACTTCTACTTGTTTCAGCTGTGCTAATCTTAGTTTGAGTTCTTCACAAGTTTTAAACACAAGCCAGGAAAGATGTACTGACCTGACTTACATATCTGTGATTTCTCATCCCCCAAAAGCCAGTTTAGATTGTTCACATAGCGGTAGAAATCCCGGGAGAGGGCAAATGTATATAAACTATTGAGCACTAGATTAACAATTGGCACAATGCAATTTATGTCACATTTTATTGCAAATAATGTCACAAGGAAGTAGATGCAGGAAAATAGATACCACTACTTGGAATCCTGTGGGGTAGCAGTGGATTCAGGAAGATTTGGAGAAATAGCACCAACTTCATACTCACTCTATCGTACAGGAAATATTCATAAGCCTCCAAACAGTTTAATTCTTAAAATTTCTCATGCCATATCTTATGCAAGTCTCCTCCAAAAAGTCACAATATATACACCCATCAAATGGGAAATGCTTTTAAGGCAATCCAAGTCATCAAATATTCACTGTTTTGTGACTGTAAATCTTTATCCTGAGAGATCTCTATGGTTATTGTGTTTTTGTGAATTTCTGACATTCTTATGTTTAGCACCTGCCTATACTCATGGAGAAGTATGATATTACATGATTTTGTTGTGTCTAAGGGCAAGGCATATAGCTATGTATCAACTGTTCTGGACTCAGAACCGAACCAAGGTACAGACTGACAAACACCAAAACACATGGATCGCCAATTGAGATTTAAGAATGAGCCTTTATTAGCTGGCCAGAGACTGACTGAGAGCCTCTGCACAGGGTAAAATCATATCAGTAGCAAACCAGGGGAGAGAGCAGCTTTTAAGCCAACAAACCACATAAACCACATCCTGCTTGGCAAGTGAGGTCTTTGTGAAACAGTATTCCGAAAAACTATACAAACTATAAGAAACTTACAAGAAAGGAACGATATGTTTCAGGGAGTTTCGGGGAGTGGCTAGAATGTGGAATGAAGCAGGTAGAAAGGAAAAGAGTAATCAATAATTTTTCTTTTTATCTTCTTTGTGAGGCCATCCATGTCCCTTGTGAGGCCTTTACATTCCCCACTGATTTTAGGAAGGAATCAAATCCTTGATTCAGAGGGCTCCTCTTCGAGGGATAACCTGTCATATTGGGTATGGAGGACCATTAATTTTATAGCCTGGACTCTTTGTTGGACATACTTCATAATGCAACTTATGGCACATGGTCCCACTGTGGCAAGTAGAAGGACTAGTAATAAGGGACCGACCAGAGCTGAGAGGAGTGTGGTCAACCATGGAGACATATTTAAAAAGCCCTCATAACAGTTTCGATCTTGTTTTCTTTCTTCCGCTCTATCTTGAAGTCTTTTTCTAAGTTTATCGAAGCTATCTTTCATGACCCCAAAGTGGTTGGTATAAAAACAACAGGCCTCACCTAGAGCTTTGCAGAGACCTCCCTTTTTAAGAAACAACAAATCCAGACCTCGTTGGTTTTGTAAAACGGTTTCAGCCAAGGACCTGAGAGACTCCTCGAGCTTTGTGACTCAGTTTTTTAAGGTGGCAAGGTCCTTATCGATTTGGGCACTAAGATCCTGGTAGTTTTTGTCTTGGAGGATCAGTGCACAAGAGCTTAAGTCAGTTGATCCTACCAGTCCAATCCCCAGCAAAGTGGGGATTAATATGGGATGGGCTCTTTTTGACCTAAAGAGACCAATTAGTGGAAATGTTCTTGGACTCCTTCTCCAGTGTAATAATACACCTGGGGAAAAATATGTGTCAAAACGCACAATTCAGGGGTCTGAGTGGCAACAGCAGATAACAGGCAAGGAGTGATTCCTGAGGTACAAGCGGACCAGGTTCCGCAGGGTGCAGCCAAGTGTTTGGTGGGACTGTAAGTTATATTTTTAATCCAGACAGAGTGATTACAGGGAGTGTGATAAAGAGATTTATCCAGGGGATATGTCTCAGAATGAAAGCAAATTCCTTTCCCCTGGATATTTTCTAAAGTTAGAACGGGTCTCTGACCCCACCAGCAGGGTGAACTACTTGTAATGGTACTGGAATTCATGATGTCTTGTGGCAGGGACCCAATGGAGGCATTAGCAGTGAGTCCAACATAGAATGGGGGGGAGGGGTCTAGGCATAACCAACAATCTTTGGCATGTTGGGTTTGATCTATTTAGATAGGAGAACATAATATCTAGTGGGAGCAAAAGAGGGGAAGCCAGAGGACTAGTTTGACGTAGACCTAGGGTTGGAGAAAAGGAAGTCGAGATGGTCCTGGGAGTAGGATAAGCAGGTTGTAGGATAGGTACCAAAGGCCCCAGGGGTAATGGTGGGTTAGGAGCACTCATTTCCATTTGGATGTTTAACCAGAACCCTGGGTCATACCCTGAAACATATAGGCACACTCCCCAGGTCTTTTCTCCTCTCCAGGACAGGTGATCTGGCTGCAGAAAAATAAAGATAAGAGGATTACATTTGTTTAACTGATAATTATATGTGCCTCTAAGCCTGGTGATCTTTAGAAACTGGTCAGTGTGTCTCTAGGGCACAACTGACTCACATCCTGGTAATAACAATTATACGCCAGGTGTCCATCACAATCGGTGTCAGCGTTAGGGGTAAAATGGCACAAGCATAGAAGTCTACCTTTCTTAATGCTTGTTGCATGTAGAGGGTTTGATAACCACATCTTTTTGGTACACGAGCATTGGCTTGGATCGGGTGCCAATTTTGTCTGAGGAGCTCACATAGGTCAAAACAGAGTTCAGGGTGAGCAATAGTATTTTTGGCAATTATTCTCCCATTGAGAGGTGCAGAAGCCCACCAGGTAGGGGGGACTGGATGGTGGGGTTTAGTTTTGGTAACAAAAGCCAGGGAATGACAGATGAGAAAAACATAAACTAACCTACAGCACGTTTTAGTTTTACCCATAATGTCGTCTGTGGTTTGGACTCTCCATGTTGACTCGGAATCAGGCCCGAGGAAAGGCTTGATGTGGGCATGGTGGATCCAAGCGTCCTTCCCAGAGACTTTGATCAAGGTAGGAGTGCTGAGGACGATAGTGTGTGGGCTTGTCCAGAGAGAGTCCAAGGTGTGAGAGTCCCTCTTTTTAACCCAGACTAAGGAACCGGGCTCTGTGATGGGTGGGGAGTTCAGTTGGTCAGTGTTCAGTTTGTGATGTTCACTGAAGAGGCAATGGGCCTCTTGAAGCACCAGCTGTAGAACCTGGAGGGACTTAATGAGATCTTGGTTACATATGGTTTCAGAATGGACACTATGGAGCTTGGGTACCAGACGTGGGGGTCTCCCACATATAGCCTCAAAGGGGGTAATACCTTGGATGTAGGGGGTGCATTAAGCACACAAGAAGGCAAAAGGCAGGAGACTCACCCAGTTTTCACCAGACTCCAGAGCCATCTTGGAAACTGTGTCCTTGATGGTTCTATTCATACATTCTACCTGTCCAGAACTTTGAGGCTGGTAGGCACAGTGGAGCTTCCAATCAACCTATAAACAATTAGCTAAATTTTGGGTTATCTGAGCTATAAAAGCAGGACCATTATAGGACCCCATTACTAAAAGCAGACCAAATCAAGGCACAATCTCAGACAGCAATTTCTTTGTTACAGTCAAAGCCAACTCAGTCCTTGTAGGGAAGGCCTCAGGACATCCGTGAAAGTAACCACTAGGACCAGTAGATATTTGTATCCATGGTTTCTAGGACCCATCTCAGTGAAATCTATTTCCCAGTGTTCTCCTGGATTTTGCCCTCTTTGTAGTTGCTAAGGGGGATCACCAGATAATTTGCCTTTGGGATTTACTTGAGCACAGTGGGGGCATTTTAGACTAATGTTCTTTGCTTTGGCTGTAAGATTAGAAATAAAGTAAGTTTTCCGGAGCAATTGAGCAAGTTTAGTTCCTCCTAAATGGGTGGCTTGAGGAGTCTCTCACAGTATCTGGGCCCCAAGTACTTCCACCAGGAGAAAATGACCATCGGGGAGGATGTGCCATCCGTCAGCATTAGCCTGGGATTTTAGGGTTGCTGCTAACTTTATGTCCAAATCAGAATAAACTGTGGGGGTCAGCCAAGGTGGGGGGAGGGTAACCATAGCCAATGTAGTGGACCCCACTGATTTTAGCGTGATCTGTTTGGCAGTGGAGTCTGCCAATTAGTTCCCTTGGGCTATTGGGTTGTCTTCCTTTTGGTGGGCCTTGCAATGTATTACTGCAAGCCTCTTGGGCTCCCAAATAGCCGCTATCAAGTCCAAAATTTCAGAGGCATTTTTGATGGCTTTTTCCTCCGACTTCAACAGGCCTCATTCTTTATAAATGGCCCTGTGGACATGTAGAGTGGCAAAGGCATACCTACTGTCCTTATAGATATTGACAGTCTTGTCTTTGGTCCATTTTAGGGCCTGCGTAAAGGCTATAAGTTCAGCCTTTTGTGCAAAGGTGTGAGCTCCTAGGGGCTCTGCCCAAATCACCTCAGTTTCAGTAGTGACCATTGCCCCTGATACTCGAGTACCTTCATGGAGATAGCTGCTGCCATCTGTGAAGAGCATGGCATCCATTTGGGTCAAAGGCACATCAGTCAGGTCTGGCCTGAAGTTAGTGACAGTCTGGAGAATGTCAAGACATTCATGAGTTGGTCTATCTGGATTATTGTCAGGAAGCAATGTGGCAGGGTTGAGCGAGGTTGAAGGCAGGAAACAAATTCGATCTGGATCCAGCAACAAAGCCTGATAATGGACAATCCTGGCATTTGATAACCATCTTTCAGGGGGACTGTTTAAAAGAGGCTCAAGGGAGTGAGAGGTAACCACATAAACTTGCTAACCAAAAGTCAGCTTGGTTGTTTTCTTGATAAGAGTAGCAGTAGCGGTGAGGGTCCATAAGCAATTGGGCCACCTAGTAGCTGTGTGGTCTAGGCAATTAGAGAGATAGGCCACTGGCCATTTCCAAGGGCCCAGATGTTGAGTGAGGATCCCTTTTCAATCCCATGGGCCTCCACTACACAGAGCTGAAAGGGCTTGGTTAGGTCAGGCAGGGCCAGAGCCGGGGCCGAGATTAAAGCTGCCTGTAGTTTATCAAAGGCCTATTGTAACTTTTCAGTCCAATCAAGAGGCTCAGTTGTGTCTCCCTTGGTGGCCTCATACAGAGGCTGAGCCATTTCCACAAAACCCAGGATCCAGAGTCTACAGTACCCTACAGTTCCTAGGAACTCTCATATTTGTTGCTTGGACTGGGGTGGGGGTATGTTTAGGATGGCCTTAATGTGGCTATTAGAGAGCGTTTGGGTGCCCCTGGTGATAACGTAGCCCAAGTATGTTACTTTGGTTTGACACAATTGTGCCTTCTTAGCAGAAACCTGATAGCCCAAGCAGGCTAATTCTCATAGGAGATCCTCTGTTGCCTCCTGGCATGTTTCCTGGGTATCTGCAGCTAGCAAAACATCATCTACATATTGGAGGACAGTCACCTGTGGGTGAGAGGCATGATAATCTTGAAGGTCTCTTCTTATAGCCTTATCAAACAGGGTGGGGGCATTCTTAAATCCTTGGGGGAGCCACATCCAGGTTAATTGTCCTGACTCCCCAGTTAACGGGTCAGTCCATTCGAAAGTGAAAATGGGTTGACTGACTTGTGCCAAAGGAAGACTAAAGAAGGCATCTTTTAAATCTAAAACAGAATACACAGTCCTATTGGGAGGGAGAAGGCTAAGAAGGGTGTATGGGTTGGGTACGGTGGGGTGAAGAGTTTCCACCCATCTGTTTACCTCTTGGAGATCCTGGGCAGGCCGGTAGTCATTGGTGCTGGGCTTTTGGACCGGGAGCAGTGGGGTATTCCAGGGGGACTTGCAGGTGACCAGGATCCCAGAGAGCCTTAGTCTTGATACATGTTTAGCTATGCCCTCTCGAGCTTGTTGACTCAGTGGGTACTGTCGGACTCCCACAGGCACAGCAGTGGGAGTTAGGGCCACCACAATAGGGGGCTGATGACAAGCCAAGCCGGGAGGATTGCCCTCCGCCCAAACTTCAGGTATTTGTAATTTCCACATTTCTAGAAGCTGGTTGGATATTTGTTCTGGGGCCCCCGGGGATTCTGTGGTACATATGTGTCCCTCCGTGAGAGGACAAGTAAACAAAATAGCAGGGGACTGAATCCTGTTGGAAAAAGTCACAGTTGGGCCTTCATCTGCAAAAGAGATCTGGGCCTGTAACTTACGTAAAACGTCTCTCCCAAGTAGCGGGTAGGGACACTCGGGTATGACCAAAAAGGAGTGGGTCAAAGTTTGTTTTCCCAAGTCCATTATGGTAGCCCATGACCATGGATGGGTCTTAGTTTTACCAGTTGCTCCCTGAATATTAGTTCTTATAGAAGAGAGAGGTCCAACAGGCTGCTGAAGAACAGAGAAGGTGGCACCCATCTCCACGAGGAATTGGACTTCTTGATCCCCCATGGTAAGGGTTACCTGGGGTTCCTGGGGGCCAGGGGAGCTCTGACTTTTTCAGTCTGTTTCTCATGTGCTCAAGACTGTGGGACCTTTTTCTTTAAGCTTTGGACAGTCCTTTTTCCAGTGACCCTCTTCCTTGCAATAAGCACATTGATTTCTCCCTAAGGGAGGTCTTTTATCTTTGGCCCCAGTCATGGACTTGTTTGTTCCTTTTGGGG
The DNA here is from genome assembly GCF_000276665.1 of Chinchilla lanigera. NCBI lineage: Eukaryota > Metazoa > Chordata > Mammalia > Rodentia > Chinchillidae > Chinchilla > Chinchilla lanigera. The sequence goes on from NW_004955426.1 coordinate 15,024,310, forward strand.
GCTTTTCTCCCATGGCCAACAAAACTTTTGCCATCCTTTTGTTTAGTTCCTGGGGATCATCCCTGTTATTAAAGACCTTTTGAGTCACTTCTACCAATTCTGAGAGTGCCTTTCCCTCAAAACCTTCTAACTTCTGTAACTTTCTCCTAATGTCTGGGGCTGATTGGGTGACGAATGCTTTGTTAAGAGCTTGCCTGTTTTCTGGTGCCTCCGGATCACTTGGGGTGTATATAAAATATGCCTCTGGAGGTGCTCAAGGAACGCTGCTGGAAACTCATCCAGCCCCTGACTAACTTCAGTTACCTTAGACAAATTAGTTGGCTTGTGGGCCCTGACCTTAATGGCACCAAGAAGAGTCTGGTGATACTGATCAAGAGCCTCCTTACCTGCATATCCATTGGGATTCCAATCTGGGCGGGCAGATGGGAAATGCTGTTCTACTAGTCTAGGATCAGGTTGGCCGTGGGGTCCAAGAAAGGCCTTTCACCCGTGGGAGCGGACGTGTTCCCATTCCTCTGAAGTGAATAAGGCCTGTAAGAGCTGTTGGCAGTCATCCCAGGTAGGGTGATGGGTGGCAAATATTGTCTCAATGAGAGATATCAAAGCTTGAGGATCCTTTGAGAAAGGCAGGTCTTGTTGCTTCCAATTAAACAAGTCAGTGGTGGAGAAAGGAACATGAATTAAGAACAGCCCCCCTCCAAGCTAGTCTGGGTACCTCCCGGAGGGGGAGGAGAGCCAGGGGAGCAGAGGGAGGCAGAGGAAGGTAGAGGAGTTGGGGGATGGGTTGGAGGTGGAGGGAGCCTCCCCAAAGGGTCCCCTGCTCCGCCTGTGTGGGGGGCTGGTTAGGGGGGAAGGACCAGGACCAGGAGATAGGGAGGAGTCAGGGGAAGGGGAAGGTGGGGGAAGTCGAGGGTAGAGGGTAGGAGAGTCGGGTGAATCAGGAGGTCCTTGAAGGACCGGAGGAGGGGAAGCCAGCTTAGGAACTTGGCAGTGCTGGGAAAGAAGGACCTTGTGGTGCGGAAAGCACTTTTTGACCCATTTGGGGGTGGTCTGTGACGAGATCAATCCACACTTGGATGTAGATAACCTGGTTAGGGTGTCCTGGATTGCCAAATATGACTTGGCGGACCTGTTGGCTGGTAGAAATGTTAAAACTCCCCTCCAGTGGCCAATTAACCTTAAACTTTGGCCACTCAAGTTCACAGAACCTTAGGAGTTTTCTGGGGAAAACCGGCTCACCGTAACTGGTGGCCCTCTGTTTGAAATCAGAAAAGTTGTTTAAAACACATTGAAGTGGTGTAAGCGACAGAAGCAGACTGACCCATTAGAACAAACAGAACAAAAACAGACAATGACAAGAGGAACCAAAGCTGAAACCAAAAGTCTCTCTGGCACTTAAAGGCACGTCTGCCATCCGGGAGATCCAAACAGGGCGCCCCACAAACAAATAAATCAAACTGTTACTGGTAAGAAGACAAATGGCTCAGAGTCAAATAGAAAGAATTTAGTCTTTACCCTAGGCAGGGAAGCTTGTCAGGGCCTAGACATGTCTTCTGGGGAAGCCCCCTGACAGGTGGCTGCAGGGGGCAAAGTGATCCGGCTCGGTAGCGCCTTCTGTAGGGGATCTCGGTGGAACCTCCAAAATGTTCTGGACCCAGAACTGAACCAAGGTACCTACCGACAAACACAGAAACACGTGGATAGTCAATTGAGATTTAAGAACGATCCTTTATTAGCTGGCCAGAGACTGACTGAGAGCCTCCACACAGGGTAGGATCAGAACAGTAGCAAACCAGGGGAGAGAGCAGCTTTTAAGCCAAAAAAACACATAAACCACATCTTGTTTGGCAAGTGAAGTCTTTGTGAAGCAGTCTTCCAAAAAACTATAGAAACTATAGGAAACTTACAAGAAAGGAACAATATGTTTCAGGGAGTTTCGGGGAGTGGCTAGAATGTGGAATGAAGCAGGTAGAAAAGACAAGAGTAATCAATAATTTTTCTTTTCATGTTCTTTGTGAGGCTATGCATGTCCCTTGCAAGGCCTCTACATCAACAAAAGGAAAGTCCTTTTTCTGTGCTATTATATACAGTTGTCTCTGTGGAAGGAATTATTACATATGTATACACATATGCACAAAATATTCTGGAACATACAATTGCACTATGATTCCCCTCTCTGTATAATACTCTCTCTTCCAGCTTAACTTTGCAGTTCCTTCTGTCAAGAGACTTTTTTCTACCTCAAAGTATTTGGAATCTTGTAACTTGCTGTAGCCAATGTAATGCAGCTAAAAAGATGTTTTGCTAATTCAGAATTGGGTATTAAAAGACCTTAGCCAATTCTGTTTATGTTGATGGAAGTCCTCTCTACCATGAGTATAAGTCCAGGCTAGTCTTTCTGAATCTTATGAAGAAATGCAGCACCAACCTACTCAATTACCATATAACCAAGGAAACACTACATAGGAAAAAGAATCTATAAAAGACAGGTCTGACAACTCATCAGCTTAATCCAAGCATAAACTGAAATCATGCTGACTAGAGTCTAATAGTCTAATGTGCCCAAATGACCAACAGATTTGTGGCAAAAGACATAGGTGTAATAAAGTTAAACTTTAAGTAAGCATCATGTTTTTACAGCTATATTTAACCAATATAACTGTGTACATTTCACATTAAATATGCCACATTGAGAAAAAACACCACACTTACGTACATCAGTCAACACTCAGTGACTTACAGATAGACTATTTTCTGAATTTGCCATCTTTTGAGTACATTTTTTATTTAACTCTCCTATATTTTTGAACTTGTGCATAAATTTACATCAAAAAATTCAACAAGTTTAATCAAATGGATTGTCCAACATGCAAAATAGTACATACTAATGACTTAATTCCTGAGGACATTGCCTTTTTAATCATACTCTAACATATGCATTCCAAGATGTTTAGTAACTAGTTTGAATTCCTTGCTAGACTTATATTTTGCTTTAGTCAAGTACGTTATGAATTTGAATTAGACCTCCTTTGGTTTTATCACCTGTCAAAATCTATCCTAGTATAACAACATCAAAAGCTTAACTGTCTTGCCTGACTTAAATTTCTCTCAAGTGGCCAGATAAAAAGGAGTGAAAAATAAATTATAAAACCATCAGTTGTAACACAAGTGAGTAAATATGAAAAGAGGTTAATGAGAGGACAAAGATCAAACAAACTCAACCAAAATAACCAGCATAGTCTTCTTAATGATTGCAAATGTTCACAAGAATTTTACTTCTATTCCTATGAAATAAAACACCTTAAAAAACAATGGACTATATTGAAATATGACTGAGTATCACTTCAGGGCTCATTGCCCTTACTTTTTATCGGTATGGTCTTAAGCTTAGAGTCAAAACTGTTTCTCACAATGTCCTCTCCATCAAGTTTTATATAACATAGAGGTCATTATTTTTATGTGGTCATTTATTTAAGGAGCTTATTCAGTAATAATAAACAATGACTTATCATCTTTTCATATGCTAATTCCATAAGATTTTGTGAGTTATCAATTACTTATCTACACAAAACTAAAATAGAAACATTAGATCATATTTTCACAGAAGAGACCAGCTTACATCAGTGACCAAATACCCTACTTGGCACTTCACATATTGCATGAAGAATTTATTTGTACTTAAGGCTTTAGTAACTTGATACACAAGAGTGACTTTATTATTGATAATAAAGTGTATAATAACTGTGATTTTTGACCAGTATAATTATATCCCCAAACTATGAACTGGTCCTATAATTGAGATGAATTTTACAGGCCACTTTTCCTTTATTTGCAAAAGAGTTCATTGAGAAAGGCACTCACAGGAAAACCAAAAAGGCAGAAATGAACAAAGCTTTATTAAGCTGGCTGATGGACACTCTCCAACCAGGAGCCAGAGAAGGTGCCCACCCCAATCTGTGTCTCACTTTTGGTTTAAGTACATTTTAGGTTTTCACAGTAACCATTGCCTCATTTTTGGGAATCTTACAAGAATTCTCACAATTATCACAAAGTGTACTTCTCCCAGAAGGTCAGACAGCCAAATTTCAAATGACCATTGCAGTTTAACTTTTAGCCCACTTCCCAATTTGTCCTGTTTGTTCTGTTCCTATTTTATGACTCTGCTGTGTTCTGAGTTGATAAGTAACCAAGGGGACTGGGGTGAACTACAGCTTAAGTGAACTTGAAGTGGTTTCTCTTAATATGGAGTTAAAAACAGAAAATGGAGCCTCTCTTGCCCTATCATTCCCCACTCAAGGATATATTTTCCTTTTCTTAGCACATAAATGCTCCTTGACATTGGTGTTTTCATACAGAACCATCATGTGTGTTTGGTTCACACTAGTTTGGATCCTATTTTTAACCAAATTAATTATGCATGGCCCAAAATTAGGGATCAGTACAATGATCACAAGAGGCACTGTGATCCCAGCAATTAGGGAGGCTTATCTTGGGCCCCAGTTGAAGAGTCCTTCATATCATCCTTGGTGGCTATAATATGTCTTTCTCCTTTCTTTTGCTTCTCTATCCAACAAGTCAAGCATATTTATGATGTCTCCTGAAGAGTTTTAAAAACGAAACAGCATTTATTTTGTAAGGGCACCACATAGCCTCCCTTGTTCCATAAAGACTAATTAAATCCTCTCCTATTTAGTAACACTACTTTTGCCAAGGAATTAAGATAGGCATTTAACTGTGTGACCACATTTTGAACTCCTTCCATATCTTTTTCCCATTGTTTTTGGGCACATGTACAGTCCCCACTTTACCAAGTCTATGTCATCATTATCCTGTCTAATTGCCTTGTTTTTGAACCTCACATATGAGGAAAGGTTGAATCTCAGGATTGGCTTTGTCCCACTACCAGTGGAGGTTCCAAAACTTACATATGAGAATTATTAACATAATGTCTTGCTGGTTGCACAGGAGTGGCAGTGAGGCCAGCTCATCTCACTGAAGGCAAATAGAGTTCACTGGGGGGTGAACATTGGTGTAGTTACAAAGATGCTCCCCAGTCCTTATCTTTTGTAGTCCAGGGGGCAAAACCTCAGACTGAACAGTCTGCTCAAGGGTGTAAACTGTTGCTACTGCCCTCTGAACACCATTGATTATCATGCTATTGCTATGCAAGAACAGTATTGAGTCAGGGTTCAGGCAGGGTGTGTCCTGTAGGTCCAGTCTGACTGAATAGATTATCTCCATTGTTTTCACATAGTCTTGCTCAGGTGGCTCCAATGATGTTGATAAAAGGGAGGCAGGGTTGAGGGCCACCAGGTTCCCTTAGTATAGTACAATTTCTTTCCCCCCTCTTGATCCTCACATTCAAAAGTGACAACTCTAGTGAAGCAATAGCAGAAGGAAATATAACATCTTTTAAATCCAACACAGTATACCAAGTCCAAGTAGGCGGGAGTTGACTAAGCAAGGAGTAGGGGTTGGGTACAGTAGGGTGAAAGGTTACAAGCAGGGCATTCATTGCCTGCACTTCCTGGATGGCATGGTACCCATTTGTCCCAGGCTTGGGAACTGGCCAAAGGGAGATTATCAAGGAGATGACTGTTTTGGAGGGCTAGGGCCATATTGGTTAACTCTTTAGCCCTTTATCTATCTTTCCAATATTTGGTCTCCAAACCTCAGTTGCTGAATGTCCAGAAGAGCCTTAAAAGATAAAGTGTAGCCAGAGAATTTCTACTTCTCACCAACATGAATGTTCTAATAGATGAATCCCTGTAGAATACTAACAGGCAGCAATTAAATAGATTTACAGAGAAAATTTAAATGTACTATTATAAAAATCATGATGACATGTTTGTAACACATTTAAATCTCCATCTTGAAATAGAATAGTCTTTTAATCAATTACCCCTACCTAATATGTAAGAAGCTTTTAGCTAATTTGCTGTCCTTATGTCATTGAAGAAATTTGTTACATTGCCTGAGCTGTTATTAATTTTATCAGTTTACATAACTGTTTGTTTTTCCTAGACACACTCTGTGCTCCTTTAAGTAGGGATGTTTCATAACTTTAAATTCCCAACGGAGTGTCTGATCACACTTCTGTATATGTAAGTGCTTCTGAATATGTGATCAATTTAGTTCTCAGAAAGAAAAAATACCCTAGGAAGTACCAGGAAATGTCAGTTCATTCCATACATCATTTCTACAGATAAATATAGAATGCCAAGAGAAGGTAAGTAAAATTACTTGTGTCATATCACAAAAATGGCACTAAGAAAGCCCAAATATCATGTGTCCATGTACAGCTTGACTAAAGAGAAATATGAAGCTACTAGGTTAATGGTCAACAACATAGACCAGTTCTGGTAATAAATGAAGTGACCCAATGCCAAACTTTTATAATACTTATGGTCAAACTAAACCTATATAGCTTGAGTTTCTACAGAATTCTGCCATTGTAAGAAGTTTATCTAAGTAGAGCCACACTCCTAATAAGCACTGTGTACTTTAACTATTACAATAGTAATATTATGTTTAATATACTCACCACTAGGACTTATCAAATTGCAAAGGATATTTTAAAAGTCTTAAAATCATACATATATGAAATAGAAATACAGGAAAATATTCACGCATAACAACATGTAACATAAAAGCACTTCAAATAAGTAAAAAGGCAAGGTGTTATGAAATTTAAACTTAGCTACAGAGTAATAAAGACAAAGCAAAATCAAAGTTAGTAGTGGATTATCTCTAAAATTACTCATGAAAGAGAGCTTTCACACTTTGAATTTGTACAATAACTTTTTAAATCAAAGAAACCTTATTGTCTCCTTTTTAAAAACTTAACCTTTGACAATGGCCAACATAAACATAACAGAGTAGTATATTTTGAACAATGTCAATTTGGGGTGTCTCCCATAGAGTATGGAGATTACTGGGGCTCCTTATTAAAGAACGAAAACCAGTTAATGTTATTCTGGACAGCTTCTTTTCACTCATGAAGCAGAGTCCTGTCTAACAATCTCTCCCCACAATAAAGACATTTCTGTCTAATTATTATTATTATTATTATTTATTTTTATTTTTTTGGTTTTTCTCCGGTACTGGGAACCGAACTCACGACCTTGCGCATGCCAGGCAGGCGCTTTTGCTGCTGAGCTAAATCCCTAGCCCCTCTGTCTAATTATTTTAACAAATTTTTTATAATCCTTGAAAACATGATCTCAATGCTTTATACATTAAATTTGGACAGTGAGAGATTCTCAAGTCATAATACATATACAACAATAACTATTACATTTATAAAACCAATTTTCACATCATTTTGACCAGCTGGCAGCTTCTGGTGAAAACATATCTTTAATTTAGATGATGCTCATCTATAAGCCAAATTAAATTTTAGACAGTTGTTTCAAAATTACAAAAAATATAAAAAGAAAACATTTGTTGAGTTCAAATAAAATAGCTGTTTATAGATTGGACAGAGAAATGAACAAAAACAAATGAGACAATTTGCTTATGAAATCAGAGTGCACGCAAATACATTTTGAACAAATTGAATCTTAATAATTTATTTTGCCCTAGGAGTGGGGCTATTGGCTGAAATTCCAGTGTCTATTACAAATCCAAAAGGATTTTCCCCTACATTTACAGTTAACATGGGTTCCCTGGTGCTGAGGGACACAGACCCATGAACTTGTCAATCTGAAACTTCTCCTGACTCTACCACAAACACTTGTTTTTGCTCTTCTCTCTTTGTATTGAGCTTTGGACACACTCACTTGAAATGTCCCCTCTTTACAGTGGGCACATTGGTTTGGGCCCCAGGGAATGTAAAGGTCTTCTCGTTTTTACCCTTCTTTTTCTCTCCTTAGTTCCCAAGAGTGTCTCCTTCCTCTAAACTGCTAGTGTCACTTTTCTCTGCTCCTGCTTAAATTTCCATTCTGTATCCTCTCTACCAGCGGGGACAAGTTTACCCCTGCAATACCTTCTGATTTCTGCATCTTGTGACACTTCTACCACCTTACTTAGGTTAGTGGTGTCACAAGCAACAGAAAGAAGCCCTTTCCTCAAAGTTGGATGATTTTTTTTTAAAGCACTTAGCCCCTCCTCAGTGTCGCAATCCCAGTTGGGGTTTCTTTCTCCTGTGTACTATTTTTCATATCTATTCTCATTTCTTTCTCAGTCACCTTTAAAATTTTTTCTCTCTCCTCTGAAGAAAACAAACAACATTAGCTGTTGGCAGTTACCCCAGGTGGGGTGGTGAGTCTCAAACGCCATTTCCAGCAAAGTAATCAAAACCTGAGTTTGCTCTGAAAAGGGGGATTTTGAGTTTTCCAATTGCAGAATGAGTTTTCCCTTGGTTCCATCACAGCAGCTGCTGGAGAAGCAAGACTGGGATCAGAACTGAGGAGGAGACTTCCTCATCTGTTATAGGTTCAGGGAAAGGCTGCCTGAGGTGACAAGAACAGAAAACCACATGATCAGTGCCAGTGCCGCAGCTGAGGAGGAATCTCCTGCTGAGGCAAGCAAGTTGGAGTGCAGGATGGGGCAGCAGCTGAGTTGGGGGACAAAAGGGTAGACAATCTTTCTCAGGTGCCAAGGGCAAAACAGGGGGTTTCTGTTTAGGGGACCTTTCCTTAATTACCAGATCTCCATCTGGGAATCCACAAACACACATCACCTTTAAATTTGTCAAAATCATTAATCATGCATGAACCAGAGTGGTGGCCTTACTGTTTGTTGGACCCAGGATAGCTCAATTTAGAACAGAGAGAACAGTTTACTTTAGCAGGCCTTTCCTCCCCCACTCAGCCAACAAATCAAACAAGAGCCCAAGGCTGCAGAAACCTGAAATCGTGGGTGCATTTGGGAGTAAAACACAGAGCAGACAAATAGACGAACAAAGCAAATCAATCATGAGTATCATGAATCACCTCTGAACATTAATTTGAAAAAAATTTTAGAGTCCAGAACTGACAAAATCCAAAACAAACTCAAAGACAAAGCTCTGAACAAATTTTCAGCTTGCTGAGATCAAACAGTTGCCATATCTGGCAGCCCAGGCCCTTCAAATTGTCAGTCTGGAAAACCAAACCGAAAGCAAACAACAGAATCCAATTTAACATCTTACCTAGGTCAGAGAGGGGACTTTGCCATTCTGCTAACCTAGCCTTGGCATCCCAGCATGCAGTAGTCCCCAGGTGGCCAGCTGATATCAGCTGGGGCACCCTGCCACTGGAAAAGTGGCTGGCAAAGCCAGGAGGCATAGGGCCTCCTCAAGCCAGGATTTGTTTTTGCTTTATGTTTTTGTGTTCTTTGTGAAGTCAAGCTCACACTCAAGGGCTCTGTATGACACGACAAATGAGAAAGGCACTCACAAGAAAACTGAGAAAGCAGGAACAAACAGATCTTTATTAAGCCAGCTGGTGCACAGTCACCAACCAGGAGCCAGAGAAGATGTCTGCCCCATCTGGGTCTCACCTTCAGTGTAAGTACATTTTAGGTTTCCATAGTAACCATAACCTCATTTTTGGCACTCTTACAAGAAGGTCACACAATTATCACAAAGTTTACTTCTCCCAGAAGGTCAAAGAGCCAAACTTCAAATGACCACTGCAGTGAACTTTTAGACTACTTCCCGATTTGTCCTGTTTGTTCTGTTCCATTTTATTACCTCACTCTGCTCTGAGTTGGTGACTAAGCCAGGCACCTGGGGTGAACTACAGTTTAAATGAACTTCAAGTGACTTCTCTTAATATGGAGTTAAAAACAGAAAGTGGAATCTCTCTTGCCCTATCATCCTGAAACTGGGATACTATATAATTAGTTCTAATGCAGGCCACAGGTAATAAAATCTCTAGGAATACTCACTCATTACTTTGAAATACAAAACTGTGATAAGACATTTTTACATGGATGTGTAATATCTCAAAACTTGAAGATAATTTAATTGTCATATTTTAATCTATAGGTAGTCTTCTGTTGCTTAAACTGTGGCATTTTTGTAAGTCTTATTCATGCTTTAATCAGAAAGTATTTGCTATGATTATTCATGTTTTGTGATTTTTTTGTATGTGAAACTTCATCATTTCAAAGTATGGCGTTGACCTCCCATATTTATAGCTTTTACTTGTTTTTCTTTGCTGCTGGATAAATCAAGTAACTTTATTATAAAATGAAAGCCAGCAGCTCTATTTTCCACCTACATTAAATTTTTTTTCTGAATGTGTGTGAGATATTTTTCTGTGAATTTGTGCTAGATATGGTGAAATTATCTAAATTCAATTACATTGGCTCACCACAAAAAAAAATTAGGTCTAACCTAGGCTAACACATCTATGTTAGGTTGCATAATGTTTATTTTATGTACCATTCTTTGAGTAAATCAGTCTATGTAGTTTTTTCTTTAAAGAGAAACAATATTGAATATGTGGCCTTCAGGTGAAAAATGCAAATGATTCATCCTCAGTTTACAAACCTGAACCCTTCAATTTGCTTCCTGATGTGTTGTCTTACGTTCTAAGCTAGAGAAAGATAGGGATGTGGAAAAATTCTCCACCCTTTTCTTGTAGGCAATGATGATATTCTTATGTGAATCTCCACAATGTATTTTTAGGTTACCCCCCAGAACATGAAAATGTATCCCATGTTATGGTATTTTATAATTCTTTCCTGTGAACAATGAATGCTAGTGTATATGTTTGAGTTCCACAGAAGTACTCAGAAAATAACCTTCTTACCAGTTTCATAGCCACGGCACTCCTTAGTGCCAAAAATTTTTCAGTCATTTTGTATAAAAATAGTTATAGTCTTTGCTGATATTTGTGTTCAGAAGTTGAATTTTGAAATTGATTCTTTTTGTTTATGCTTCCTTAATACTGTTTATATTGAAGTTTTCTCTCAAATTTTCCTCAGTGATTATTTACTGAGAAATTAAATTTCTTTATTCCATATTCCATATTAAGATATAATTTGAAATAGTCATTCTGCAATGTTAATTATTCTGAAAAAACTAAACAGTGGTGACTAATGTTAAAAAGAATATATCTTAAACCATTGTGTTAGATTTCTATTGCTGTGACAAATACCTGAGAAAATCTTCTTTAATGAAGACAGGCTTATTCTGTTTCACATTCTCCAGTCAGTGCTGGTGGACTGCGTTGCTTTTTGGCCTGTGGCAAAGCAGAAAATGATGGCGAGAACAGGGGTTGAACAAATCTTCTCAAGCCATGGTAACCCGGAAGTAAAGCGAAACTGGTTGTCAGAATCTCAACATCCTCTTCAAAGATGTGATTCCAAAGCTTAACTTCTCATCAGCCTACTTCCTAAAGGTTCCCCCTCATACCTGTGGTACCACATACTGCCAAGCAAGCCTTTAGCACATGGGCCCTCAGAGAAAATACAAACATAACATCTGCAAACATCAAATCCCACATTTTCAACAAGTATTGATGTTGACATTCATTTTGATTTTTATTGGGTATTTATAAACTGTTTTTTAACTAAAACATTTATAAATAAGAAAATCATTTAATATAGAATAATGATATATTGTTACACTCCTTGTATCAACTGTTTTTTCTAGAGCTCAGTGAAATATAGAATGAGAAAATTATTACATCTTAGTGGATAAATAGGAGAAAATGAGAAGATGGTGGTAGTGTCCACATACATTTATAAAATATATCTTATTGGGTAAAATAAAAATTACTCCAACTTGGTGCCTAGATCTTGTGTTGAGTACTTCAAAAATAATGAAGTGGAAGATGTGAGGAATATTTAGAATGAGACTAGCTTTACTTGAATTTCTTTACAAATATAGGTTATATCAATAATTAACATGAGAATATGCTTTACAAAGAAACACACACAAAACTCAGAAAAGTGAAAAGAGTTGTTTATTTCTTCTTTACGCTACCTGCTTGTCTTGGGCACAGAGAAAGCTCTGCTTCTGAATCTCTGCAGGCTACGATCATGGTGGGAAAGAAGAATATTGTTGGTTATTGCAACAGAAGGAAAAAACTGTCACATTGTGCTTTGACAATTAAAACTTCATTGAAATCCACTTTTTTATGACCCAGGTAAATGATAATTTAAACGCCAATAACAAGATGTCAGAATAGTCCAGTCTAGAGCAGAAACAATACAAACTTTGATGACATTGTTCTCTTTTATGACAACATATAGATCAGATTTAGAGCACATTAAAAAGTTTACCCATCTGGGTCCGATTTATTTCACTTATGAGTATGGTCTCTAGTTGCATTCATTTACCTACAAAAGCCTC
>NW_004955426.1:15036873-15057015 GCF_000276665.1 Chinchilla lanigera
AGTTGTGAACTCCTGCAGTCTTGTCTAGTGAAACTGTATTATCTCTACTGTTTTATCAAAGAATTATTTTCTTATTCCCTATAATGGTTTGAGCAATCTTTCATTGTTACATCTGGTAATCTGAGCAATGTAGTTGAGGATAGCGATATGTAATATAACACCCACTGTTGATTCGTGTTATTTTGTCTTGAGACTCTGCATCACTTTGAACGTTCTTGCTTTGATTTTTTATGTTTATGATACTGGTATGCTGCTACTGTTCTGTTTCTTTGTTTCTCATTTACTACTCTCTTTAAAATTAAAAAAAAGTCACTAATACATACATAATACAAAAACTTTTCATTAATTCATCTAAGCTTTGGGGTTTTCAAATATTTAGACACTGAAATACTTTTGTAGATATAATGTAATAAATGAGTCATATTTTAGGCCGTGTTTTATGCAAACGTGGATAAACTTACTTTGTGTTTTAGTAGTTTATTTGAGAATAGAAGACACAATAATTTTATTTTCCTTAAATATTCAGTGAAACTTCTGTGACTCTCCTAGTCCACCTTCCTGTTAAGAGGTTTATGTAAATGCAGCCAATGAGGTGTGAGATTCCATCGCGCTGATACTGCTGATGTAACCATCTTATGGAAATGACTTATGGAAACTCATATGGATTTAATTTAGTCTACACAGTGAGCCTTTTTATTGCTGCTAATATTACATATTAGTCCTTGGAGAAAATATGCTGGTCTGAGGACTTCAAAGGCCAATTCTTTATTTTATGTACCACTGGTTTAACCTTCTTTCAATTTCTTTTTTGAGCTCAGCCCTTGGAAGGTAAGTTCTGTAAATCTGACTTACTTTTTTTTTCTCTGCTATTATCTTATCAATGAAGATATACTGAAGGCAAGAGACAACTAAACAGGTTGATGACCTGACTGAAGGGTGCTCAGTTGTGTAAGACTGTTCAGCCTGGTTCTCTTTACTGTATCTAATTAAGAAGAACTTATCCTCTACCTCCATATCCAAGAGAACAGACGGTGGGCTTTTCAAAAAAAGACCCAAAGTTTCTGAAGAGTCTAGAAGACTCAGAAAGTGACATAGTCTCTGTCAGTTTTGAGTTCATTAAAAAGCACTGGGACTTTTTTTAGGGAGGGGGTGTTTGGTCTCCCAATTTTAACCTAATAAAATTAATTTACTAAATTATCAATTATACAAATAAACATCAGAAGACAGGTAAAATGAATGAATTTTGTATCCACAGGTGATAAGGATGGTAATTTTTCTTTTTCTATTCATGAATACTTCTGATCAAAGTAAAACTAAATGAGGCTAGGAATGGTTCTATAAACTTTTACAATAATTTAAATGAGAATAAAATTCTGAAAAGTAAGTCATTGTAATTACACAACGCTGTATTTTAGAATAGGAGAAAAATATTAAATATATATGGAAGGACAAAGTTACAGTATGAGTGTGTATTGCTCTAGAATATCTTTGCATATTTAAAATTGAGCTACATTACTATAAAAGTCATAATCATTAGGTGAAATTTAAGATATAATTTAGACACTCATATTGAATAATGCTTTAGTAAATTAAATTTAAGTAAATTAAACTTTCATGTGTAGAATGATTTTATTGTTTGAAATGTTATGAGAAGGTTGATAATATAATTTGTATCATATTCATAGATAAAATAACAGTCTAATATATATATAGAATAATTCCTTAGAAAATTCCTTTCACTAGATTACTAAACACTTATCTTTAATAAAAAATCCATTTTTACCTTGAATTAGTTTTGCTTACTTGAATTTTGTAATGTGTAATATTCCTTGAATATTATACTCATATTGATGATTTGAGTAGTTATACAATGAATGAACTTATGCCTAATGGTACTACTTCACATTTTTACAATTCACTAGATTAATATACTGTGAAAAACTTTGAAGTCTAGGAAAATTTTCACTTGTCATACCAAAATATAAGTTGAATTACCAACCATAATAGTGGCTGCTTTTTAATATTTTTCTCAAAAATCCTATTTTTCTGATGATCGCTCCTATTATTCAAATCAAATAATCTTTTTATCAGAGAACAATCCACGAATTTCTTATGAAATTATTTTCCACTGAGACGTGTACTGTTATGTTCAAGGAGCACGTTCACAGGAAGATCTCTCTTCTGCACGTCGTTTGTACACAGCCACACTCTCAGTTACTAACTGCTGTCTTCCGTTCCTTTTTCTTTTCTCTATGCAATGCATCTCCTTATAATTCGCCATGTATTTGTTATTGACAAAACTTACTCTCTTCTCAAACTAGAATACAATCTTAAGAAAAGTAGACTTTTGCCTTCTTTGTTCCCAGTGTATTTTTGGCAAACACGTCATCAAGAAAGTTTGATTAATTCTCTTTCTGCTACAATCACTCAAAAATAAACGTATTTATGTGTAGTGTTTACATTAATAAATTGGGGGAGTGACTTCGCAGAAGTCATCTAGTTTTTCAAAGTTATTAAGATGAAATACATTTTAATTAACCATTGACCTATTTCCAGTTCATTATTTATTTATTTAAAGGCAGATCAAGGGGCTGGGGATTTAGCTCAGCGGCAAAAGCGCCTGCCTGGCAAGCGCAAGGTCGTGAGTTCGGTTCGTGGTACCGGAGAAAAACCAAAAAAATTAAAAATTAAAAAAAAAAAAAAAGGCAGATCAAAAGATGAATATACATATCAGTGGTTAAGTGACTGCTTAAACATGTGAGAAATAATTTGAGTGCCTTCTAATGTTGATAAACCGCTATGAAATACTGAACTCACTCTGGCAGAACACAGAGCTTGTAGCAATTTTGACTTTCCAAACTGCTACGTTTATCCTTCTGTTATTGCATTGCGTCTGTTTGGCTATGTAACACATTTTTGTTTTTACCTTCCTTAGTAAACTCCACGCTGGGGATATAGCTCAGCTGCACAAGCACCTGCCTAACAAGCACAAGGTCCTGAGTTCGATTCCCAGTACCAAAAAAAAAAAAAAAAGAGTTTCTGCCTTAGTAAATTCTACATTACTAAGAGGAAGGATATACATGTAACAGTACTTGGAAATAATATGTAGTTAATATGTATTTGGGCAAAGGAATCTAAACAAAAGCATTGCAGTAGTAAATCTTGTTGTTTCTTCCAGACTGGTGTGAAGGAGGACATAAAGCAGAGAAAAACATCTCTCCTCAAAGGGACAAAGTTGACAAATGAAAGATTCTCCTTGCATGACCTTAAAATAATCTAATATTTCTTCATTATTACACCAAGGAACTGCTGCTGTATTATTTCTGATCCCAACTGAATAAGGGCTCACCTTTCGATGGTTGCCATTTTATGCTTTTTGTGCATAATAACTGCCTTGACATTTCTGGTGCTCCAATGTGTCTTTCTTAATGTGAAAGAATCATCTGTGCATTAATGAACTGGCTTGATGTATCTGCCAAACCTTTCAAAGAAGCAATTAAGTTTCTGTAAGAACTTGCATGAATGGCATGATTTATTGTACTTGAAGAAGAAGTATAAACAAAAAGTAATTAATTTTAAAGGTGGCAATCAAGTAGTACAACATAGAAACTACTTCTATTGAACGCAATGTATATAAAACATAGTAGCAACGTACTATTTTCTTAAATGTCTCATCAAATTTCAAATGCTACTTTCAGGGAAATGTTCAACTTTATTACTGTTCAAAATTTATAAATTAAAACATTAAAACTGTTTTCATCTATCAAACTAGAAAACAAATTAGACACAAAACAAATATGAATAATCAGGGTTCTGAAGAAAGTGGTAAAATAAATACTATGTGACATTTCTAATGGCAGAGTAAGCTGCAATCGTACTGTTTGTTACTAATTGTTCAATATGTGTTAGCAGCATACAAATGCCATATACATAGTTCATAACCTACCTTAGGAAAGAGCCATGAAAATATTAATGCCTGAGGATCACTACAGCATTAGTTAAATATCTTTTTATATATACTATCAAAATAAACATCCACAATGCCTAACAATAAAGGAATGGTGCATTTAAGTATGTTAATGCACCCAGATATATTGTACTCAGCACTTTAAGTGGTTCTAAATTACATAAAATGATTTTGTTCATGTAGCATTCAGCACTTTTGTGCTAGGTACATTTGAAAATGATTTATATTTAGCTCTTACATGCTTATTTCTTGTGAGATAATATTTTGCTCAATTTGCAAAGGCCTCTTATTAAAGTCACTTGATCGAGGTCATTCTGCTTGTGTATCATAGAGAAAAGACTAAAAGTATGTCTCATTATAAAAAATGGCTCTTAACCACTGAACTGGAGTGACTGTTAAGTAATGTAACCTTACTGAGTTAAAACAAAGCTAAACTTCACTGTTTATGCATGAAAACTACATACCTGAGTTGGATGGTAACTAGTTTCTCTCCTCGCTTTCTCACTGGCTCTGTGTGTTTGTGTGTGTGTCTGTGTGTGTGTGTGTGTGTGTGTGTGTGAGTGCACTCATGCACGTGCTCTGTGCTTTGGCCCATTACTGTTGCATTTTATATTAGGAGTTTGTATGAACAGTTGTGATGTAGGAAAAATAACTCCTATCCTGTTAAATGTAAGATGTGCCAAGTTCATGTTCTCGCAAAATCAAGGAATAAATTTTTGAACTAAAGTCGGAAGTTAGAGGAGTTTTATTGGAAATAAAGAGAAGAACAGCTCCTGGATTTCCAGGAGGGGTCCTGAATGGGTAGTCACCAAGGCTCTTGAGAGGGGTAATTTATACAGCAAAATCACAAAATTGGTACTATGTGGGTCAAACTACAATCAACATACAGGATTCTAAGTGTAGTGGCTTAGCTAATACTGATCCAAAGGGTGAGTGAGTTATGTGGTAGGGATATGAGGGGTACGTGGAAAGAACAAAGGCCTTTCTGGAAAGTCATGGATCTGTATGTTCTGGTCACCCACCTATGTGTCCGATGCCGGTCTATGATCACTGAACGAGCTGTTACTAATTGCCATATAAACTCAAATTGATTTTTCTCTCTAAGGAATCTTGCAGGACTGGCTATCGCATCTCCATCTTCACATTCACCTCCACTCACCATCTTTGTGTGTCTCATTTTCTGTGCTAACTTCATGGAGGGCCCAATCCTTCTCTGACAGCATATTAATTTCTATCTAACTCAGCTCTATATAATTTTACAGTAATTACTTGAGCAAATTACATACACCACCACCACCAAGGGTTGTAACTGACTCTTGGTTTTCTCAGTCAGCCTTATTGAGCTAGTCTTAGAGAATCCATCCCAGATTGAGTGCAAGAATTTGGAAATTTCTCAGGAAATTCACCTTTGTGCAGTGGCCCACATGCTTTACACAACTATGTAGCATGCCTGGTAAGCGCAAGGTCCAGAGTTTGATTCCCAGTAGGAAAACAAAAGACCTATGTGCCATTCCACAGTCTTAGAGGCATCAGAAATGTAGAGATCATCACATATTATAACACAAATCTGTAGCTTTCTGATGTGCTATGATTAGAACATAAACTAAAATTGATATTAGTCAGGAAACATTTTAAAATATTAAAAAATGATAAGTATTTTACATAAATTCATTTTTTTGTAGTAAACTATTTTCCATCTTTCTGATGACACAATTCTTTTGGTCTTTATAAATCAGTCTCAACAATTGTTAGGATTTCTTGATTATTCAGGCATGGTATATTACCCTGTATATAGACTAATGTTTTTGATTAAAAATATCAACTTAGTTTTTCTTTCTCTTCATTAAAATGTGAATGCTGTCATGAAGGGGAGAAAAAATGACTACCATCTCCTTTGTATCGTCAGAAGCACAATACCTGGCACAAACCTAGTTTTTGATACAGTATATGTTGCTGAATGAATACAATTGAATGAATAAATGACAGTCTAAAATGAGATATGATAATGTGAGAAACAATATTTTTTCTGGTTAACTGAAGTACAAGCATATTACAATAATATGGAGATATTGTAACATGTACTCATGAGATTGAACCAATTTTAGAAAAAATAAGGCATATAGAAGGTGTGAATGAGGCATAGAGACGTTTGGTGACTTGAGATTTTTAGCTGGTCTTATGAGATAGAGAAGGGTATGTATATTCAGAATAAATTATCCCTAATGCATTGCTTTCAGTAGTATATTTTGACCATGTATTTACTTTTGCAATTTATTGCATATTGCCACCTTTAAACCTAAATATATCCTTTGCCTCATTTTTTGTTTTCTCATTTGCACTGTTCTATTTTCAATAAATTTGGGGAAATTTAGGAAGTATATTATATTTATTTTTCTGGTTGTTTCATTTGTATATCAATGGATATGGGAAAAGTAACTTGATGTTATGGTCTGCCACATACACCACAAATCTTTTTGATTATGGATCTTGTGCTCGATGTAAAAAAAAAAAAATATATTAGTCCTGTAAAGAAAATATACTTCCAAAGTTTGTTTTCAGTGGGTTTCCAAAACTGTGAGGAAAGGCTGTGACAATATGATAAAAGGATGCTTGATTTAAAAAAAAATAAAGAAGTAGTGAAACAAAAGAAAATTCTTTTTTTTTTTTTTTGTCTTTTCTTCCGGTACCAGGAATCAAACTCACAACTTTGCGCTTGCCAGGCAAGCGCTTTGCCACTGTGTTAAATCCCCAGCCCCTAAAAGAAAATTCTTTATAAAAGTAATTGAAAGTGATAGTTGAGGCTAGACACTGCACTTAGGCAATGCATCCATACTTGCATTTAGGTTATTTAAGTGAATAGGTGAATTGACCCTGGTGATTGACATTGAACAGGTACTTGCTAGCTGTGCTTTAGCATAAGTTAAGTAATATTTTGTATTATTTCATTTTTAAACCAATAAGTTTTGAGAATGTGATGATAAAAAATCTACCACAGTGGAGCAGTGGAGCATGCTTATATGGCGTAAACACATTAATATCAGTTGATTTAAAGAATACAAAGATTCTTTTAATCCTTTTCAAAGACTAAATGTGTATCGAGGTACTTTATAAGTTCTGAGCATAATTGCACAATTTATTTTGTCTATTAGCCTTTATGGTAAAATTGTTTTCCATAATATATCTCACTAGAAAAGGCATGATGTGCAAATATAACACTTCGTACTTTATTCTCAACAGTATTCAACTATGAGTACTGTTTTACTAACCCTACACACAGGCTGGTTTAATGCATAGTTACTAAATTTGCATTTTCAATAGAATAGTTTGATGTTTTTCTTTTACTTTCACAAAATGAGTAGAAGGTACAACAGACAGCAAAAGAAGCAGAACATGTTCAAAGAAAATATCTTTTTGACAAATTATGGAAGTATATTTGACTAAATAAAAAATGTTCTAAAACTTAGAGAGCCTCCCATTTGTTAGTATGGAATTTTATTAGTTTCATAAGAAAACTTTTGTTTCTGTTAAGGAAAAGACAATGTTGCCAATTTATTTTAATTCACTCTAGGGACCACAAATTAGTGAAGTAACCGCAGTAACATGGAAATATGTTGCCAGGAAGGAAAAAAACAAAACAAAACAAAACACGTGTTTACTTAAAAAATTTATAAATATATATATGTATAAAATTTTAAAATTTAAAATTTAACTGCTGTAATAAGTATTATAGCTAACAATAATTGAGGAGAATAAGCTGGACTAATTAGGGAAAAGATAATTTTTAAAATGTTCTTTGCACGTACATTTAAAGTCTTAGTCCATTTTTGTGCAGCTTGAAAGGAATATAAAAAATTGGATAACTTGTACCATTCACGAAATGTATTGGTTTGGGGTTCAAATTTAATCCCCAAGGTGGTGGTTTGGCTCCTTATTGCAGGTGTTTTGAATGTGTGGGCCCCGCCTCCACGATGGATCAGTGCCATTATCGTGGAAGTGAGTTGCTCTAAAAGGATGACTTCAACCTTCTCTTGCTTCCTCTACATTCCTCTAACATGGTGCTTGTGCTGCTGAATTGTATCCCTGGTCCCAAAAATTCTAATTTAGAAGTAAGAAAACAAGGTCAGCATATGACGAAATTCTCAAATTTTACAGAAGAAAATTACTTGCATTTATAGATATAGTATAAGATACATAATCACAAAAAGTGTAATGCATATATTTTTGTATATTGCAGTGTCAACATCGGGTAGATTATGCCTGTTAAATTATGAATATTTTCAGTTTATTTTTATGTACATAACCAAACTAGTTCTGAAAGGTAGTCACTCTTTTTGAAACATAAAATAAATATTTGCATTACAGCATTGGAAAGATGTCTTTGAAAGCCCACTTAAAATAGTAAGTGTGGTTTATTCATAATTACATTATAATTGAGTTTGTTTGATCAAGCTAAAGTACTTGCAGAATTTTTTAAATAAGTAAACATTTATTTTGTAATCTATAATTAATTATATCATATAGTTTTCATTGTATAAAATTAGCAAAGCTTTAAACTAAATTTTAAAATTGATCACAGCTTACTCTGCATTTAATACCTTAATAAATATTATTTCTGAATTTAAATATAAATGTAAACTATAATATTAATTTTAAATTTATTGATTTTAAGGGTAAGATTATGTCCTAGCAGGTGAACACAGTGTTTTGGCTTTCAGTTGAGATACATATCCACTAGGTTATTTGCTGAATGTGTAGACAAAAAAATTATGTGTATTGAAATTATAAAGAATACTTGTTCACAAGGCCTTTAAAACATGCTGACTCTAAACCTTTATTACTTATTACCATTGCAAGTATATACATGCATATTTTTAGAAATGAATAATATATATAAAATAGTTTAGAACTCCCTTTAACTTTGTCTCATTTTAAATTTTATATTTAAATTGAATAAAACGAATAGTGCTATGATTTCAATATGTCCCTGAAAGTTCATGTGTTAATATAAGCAATTGTATTGAGAGACATGGAGCTTTAAGATTCATCATGTAGACTGTATTCTCATGAATGAATTAATGCTCTAATGTGAGTACAATAGCAAACATAGGGGTAGAGTTCCTTATTAAGAAAGTTAAACTTCTCTCTCTCTCTCATATATATACATATATATATATATATATATATATATATATAAAATCTCACATGCTCTTTTGCTCTTCTACATTCATGTATGCAGTGATTCAGCAAAAGTATTCCCATAAAATGTGCCCCCTCAATCTTTGATTTCCCAGCTAAAATCATGAATCAACTAATGTCTACTCTTTAAAATTATCCAGTTCCATATATTCTGTTAGAATATATAAAAACTGAGAAGATGTACTGATAAGATTAGCACATTCTATATTCTGTATGAATTTTTAATCCATATATCTACACATCAGCATCCGAATATTTAAAAATTGTATGCATGCATGGGTGTCTTAGCTACTTTTCCTTTTGCTGAGACAAAATACCCAGCATCCACAAGTTAAAGAGGGCAAGACTTATTTTAGCTCACCATTCATAATCAGTTGGCTCTAAGGCAGGGTGGCATGGGAGAGGGCATCACAGAAAAGAAACAGTCCATTGTGTGGCAAGCAAAAGACAGTCCTTTCCTTCTTGTCCCCTCCAAGCTACAAGCCTTTTGGGTGGTACCATCCAGACCCAGAGTGCAGTTTCTGTCTTCAGTAAATGCATTCAGCCATCACCAGTAATATGCTAATTCCCATCTGTGGTCTAATTTAGTACCACACACTCTTAATCCTAGTACCACAACTCTCAATCTACCCAGCTCCACAAAAGCCCTACTTAGGATCATGTGAGGCATGTGGGAGAAATTTACATACAAGCCATTACATTGGGATATATCCAAGTTTTCCCCACATTTTGGTATATGATTTTGTGTATTAATATTTTTCACATTTTGTTGTTATATTATTTCTTTTCTCCTACCATGCAAAATAAATTATATATCTTAAACATTTGTGTTCCTTCTAACTTATGTAAATATATGGACCTACTACATTAGTACATCTGGAGGTGAGGTATATGTTGTTAAGGCATGGAAATCTTCCTTTACATCATTTTCCCTTTGCCCATACTAATTGTGGTGATTAAGGTAGAGTTTCAACTGGACAGACTTTGAGATTCACCCTTGAGATTGGTGTGCATATTTTTAGATGAGGCATGGAAGAGTGGTCTTGGGTCTATGGCTGGCCCCTCATGCCTTCCATATAGGTGCTGATTTCCTTTTCTGTTTCTTCATCATCACGGTCTCAGCAGTTTTGCACCTCCATGTCCTTCTGCCATGATATTTCTGCATTGGAACCAGCCAATGGAATGACTCCCCTTGACAATGCTGAACCCAACCATGGGTGTCAGATGTGGTATTCCAGTGATGGGAAAGCTGACCAGTACACCAACATTGAGAAAAATGATCGTACAGCAGAAAATCCCAGCCCAGGTATCGTGGTAAGTGTGGTCTCTTGGTTTGATAGAGCTGGGTTGCATGTGTTTGCTGCCCTTTTCTTGCTCCATCCCATGAGCAAATCTTACTTCCAGAATCAGATTAGAAAGATTTTATCTTGATACTAATAAACATGGCTTTCCTGATTAATACTCTATAATAAATTTAAGATAAAGTACACTTTATTTTGTGCCTCTAAATGGTTCCATATTTCTCCTTGATTATATGTACTTTGCATTTAGACAGTTATTTTCCATGGAAGTATAGACCTGTTTATAACATTCAAGCTAATAAACATTTAAATATTGATTTTTTTATGTTATTTTCTTTAGTGGTCAGGGAATAAATTATAGCTAGGAATGAGGTGATAACCCTTCTTTTTGTCTACTCTATTGATACTACTGTTAATGTTATTATGAGTGGATTTTTTTTAAATAACTGTAAGGACCTCTTGAAAACTTAGGCATAATTTATGCTAATGTCTAAAAAGTCCTTTGTGCATGATTTGACATGTACTACATAAAAACATTAAGTGAAGGAATAAATGGATACTAGATGAACTTAGGATAAATTTGACAAGACATGCAAAACAAATATTATAAATGAATAGCCAAGGATTCATACAATTTATATTGACATTATTATACACTCTCTGTTGTCACTCATCCTCCAAATTATTAAAGTCCCCAGATATGATTATGTGAATTCATATGGAACAACTTGAACTTAGATAGATCCAGTACTGAAGACAGATTCTAGAGCAAGATTACCTTAATAAATTTGCAGAGCAGTGTTTCTTTGGAGGCACACAGAACACAATTTCCCAGTTTCCCAACCAGTGTTCAAAAGGCATGTTATCTCGGCAGCACATGTTGTTGATAACTGGACTTGGAATTTCTACCACAAGGAAAGCAACGACATACTGCTGGGTCA
This sequence comes from Chinchilla lanigera, assembly GCF_000276665.1. NCBI lineage: Eukaryota > Metazoa > Chordata > Mammalia > Rodentia > Chinchillidae > Chinchilla > Chinchilla lanigera. The sequence continues at coordinate 15,048,279 of NW_004955426.1, forward strand.
GTCTTAGTGGTATGCTATGATCCTTGACAAGTTTTTGTTCCAGGGTGTGCACACATTGTATAAAGCAATGCTGCACTGCTGGTATGATATGTTCAATTTTATGAGAAATATTTCAAAATTATTATTAAAATGTAAAGCTACCTCTTTTGTAAATCACAGATTTGAATTTTCTGTCAGTCAAATATGGAATTGAAGTTGTACATTCTGTTACTGAATATATTTTGCTATTATTTTTAATGTGTGAAAAAATTTATTTAGATTCAGTGTTATATATGTGAGAATGCCCTATCGATCTGACTATCTATTTATCTATCTATCTATCTATCTGAGAGGTCGCTTTCTTTGTGTTTTATTTCCATTCAAAAAAACATTGTACCTGTTTCCATAATGGTAGCATCCACAAGATCTAGGAAAGGCAGTTAATGTTTATGCACTAGCAGAAGAAAAGTGAGTGAAAAGTTCTGAGTCCCTCTCTTTGTGCTTTTGTATTTTAATAATAGAGGGTAATATGGAGAAACTATCTACTAATTGGTGACAAGGGATATGGAAAATGATAGAGGAGAAAAGCAAAGGTAGAGAGAGTAACAGGAGGGTGGGTGGTTCTGGGAAATACTTTTATAAATATGGTTACATGGGTAGGACTCAGTGAGAATATGCTTTTTCTTTAGGATTTTTGAGAAGTTGCTAAGTAAAAAAGTCAATTAGATTTCTGGGGAACAGTTGTCTATGTGAAAGAAAACAGACTAGGTCAGCAATTGGTATCATCTCCACTGATTAGTAACAAAAACATTTTCCAGGTAATTGCAATATTCAATCCAAGTTCATAAAAATTATTTTGTATTAGGAAGATTTAAAGGAAGGACACAGAAACAGCTGCATGATTACTGATACAGAATAAAGGTTGCATATTTCATGAATATTCTCCCAATATACTCAATGTGTTCATTATGTATACTCTAAAACTCAAAGCCTGGATATGCAGGGGAAGTTGAGAGATCTGTATCTCTGTTTAGAAACTGAGTGTGAATAGAACCAATTCTCAATGTCTGTTAAAATGAAACACACAGCTACCACAAGTCAAGGTAGTTTCCTCCAGGAATGTAAAGGCTAGGGGAAGACAGAAACACCCTTTCAGCTGCTTAGAAGGGAAATGTTTGTATATTTGAGAAAGACAAAGATGTAACAGATTATTTCTATGAAGATCCTCAGAATGCCTAAAGCAGATCAAACTAGTAAGAAACAAAACAAAGAAAGACAACAAAACACATAAAAGCAACGTGTCTTTAGATTAATAACCAGCACCTCCGAAGAATCAAAGAAGACCCGTTGTTTTCATCCTGTCTCATAGTGAGTAATCATAACTGTAGTTGTTTACTGAAAATCACATTGAACGTGTAACAATTCTATAAGTATGAATTTATGACCTTAGTGGGCTGTAATCTAAAAGTACAGCTTTAGAGATTGATCATTTGTGTGCAGTGGAAGGAACCAGAGTTGTGCAGAATGCTAGAGTCATGTTAAAGGTAGAACAACCCTGGGAAGTCTAAAGGGGAAGTGTCTAGTAATTCAATGGAACCACAGGGTGTAGAGTTCAGGAGGGAAATTAGGAGGGCAGTAAACATTTGGGAGTCATCATCAAGTGAAAAAGTGAAAATATGAAAATGGGTTGGATGATTCATGTATGTACTGCATACACGGAAAAGGGAAATGGAGCAGAAAGAAATCCCAAGGTGTAACTCAATTTTAAGGGGCAGGCAAAGAAAGAGAACTCAGGAGCAAGAATGAAAGGGTACATAGGTGGCTAGAGAGTTGCAAGAAATATCGTACGGCCATTAATGGAATGGCAGTGTATTTTATCTGCACTCTAAGTACCTACAAGGAAGTATAAGTGCCAAGTCCTTGGTGCTCTGCAGAAAATATAACCTTTTTGATATAACCTTTGGGGTATGCAGTTTATCCATTCTACATAATCTATCCCTAGACCATCACAGAACAGCTGAAGTTGCAGATATAAAGTACTTTATTTCAGCCTGCTTAGAATGTTTTATTGAAATACCTTTGGTAACAGCCATTATGGGATGCTGAGAGACATAGATTCATTAAACTTTTTCTATATTTTTTGTAAAAATGAAATGTTCAATAAATTGAAATTTTATGTATCAAAACCAACACTCTGAATGTGTCCTTGGCTACTTTAATGGGAATAATACTGCTACTATACATTAATAAATTTTCTATTTCTATATGACATTACCATTCATTTGCCTGACCCGAATTTGATCTTTGCATCAGATTAAAGTGGCAAATAAATGGCTTGCCTTTCATTTACAGAAACTTAGGTCACAGATATCATACTTACTACTCACCTGGCTTTTTTACATATTCTACTTTTAGCCATTACTTATTTTTCTCATTATGTCATTATAGTAAAACTGAATTTTCTTATACTGCATATATATTAAAGTCAATTTAAACTATTTTGAACATGCTCCATTTATTTATCAATTCCTATCCATTATTTATCCTCCTTTACCTTGCAGTATGTCTTTCTACAACACCACTTCATTTTCTTTCAGCACTGTGCCTAGTGATGTCAATAGAACCTGAGTAGCAGAAGACTGGAAGGTGGTAAGTCGAAAGCTGTTGCTCTTCACAGACTTGCACTTAGTGTGCGGTGCTTTGTCTGTGCCTGTGTTTTTTTCCCAAAGCCATAGGTCTTGCCATTCATTTCTGCTTTACCTCAAGCCTCAGGATCTCTTGCTGCTGACTTAACACTTAGGAATCTCTGTTTGCCTAACTCAGTCTAAACAGTAGTAAAAGTTTCTCTTTTCTTTCTATTAGCTCATTTTCATTTGTACATGCTTCAGATATATAATGACTACCTTCACTGTGAGTGCTCGATACATGTACAAGCCACCTCTTTTTCTATTTGATGCCTCCTTTCGCCTTTCCCTCCATTCCCTAGTACACTTCCTCTTTGCAAAGATCTATCTCCCTGCTTTTATGGGAGTTTGTGTAATATAAACTAATATAATCAATATGGAACTCAATACGGAGATTGCTCAAAAAACAAACAGTAGAAATTCCATTCAAGCAAGCTATTAGACTAGTAAGTATTCTCCCAAAAGAATTAAAAACACGATGTTACAGTGATACGTGCATGCCAATCTTTGCAGCGGCTCAATTAATTATAGGTAAGTTTTGGAAGTATTGTACGTGCCCATCAACAGATAAATGGACAAAGAAAATATGGTGCAACACATGATGAAATATCGCTCTCCTATAAACAAGGAAAACTTCATTCGTTTGTAGGAAAATGTACGCACACTGAAAACCTAAGTTTAAGCGAAATGAATCAGACACACAAACCTAAATACTACACGGTGCTCCCATTGAAAATTGAAAGTATAAACAAAAAGCAGAATAATACATGAAAATTCCTACTAACTCCTGCAATATGCATTGTTAATGTATTGAGAAATGAAGTTATCTTCACAATTTTTTTGTTTTTGTTTTTCTCCGGTACCGGGAACCGAACTCACGACCTTGCGCTTGCTAGGCAAGAGCTTTTGCCGCTGAGCTAAATCCCCAGCCCTTCACAAATTTTTAATAAGGAGACAATATATATTTCTTTGCATCCACACACACATTGAAGGTCCATGCGTGAATATATATCTGAACTCAGTGAATTATTTTTAACCTTTGAGGCCAAGACTGTGAAAATCATGATGGAAGAAAAAAACAAATTTATTGTAATAATGTGTAATGAGTAGACTTACTTCTCTCTTTCTCTCCATGGAACTTAAATATATCACACTTAAGTTTGCTATTGCAAGATTTTACATTAATTTTCCGTGACTCCTGCATTCTGATATTCACACCTCCTATTTTCCTTATTAATACTCTACTAGGGTAGCATGTGTAACCAAAAGCATATGTCAAAAGTAGTGATATGAATAACTGGAGGAAACACTGCAGTAAGTAACTCCAAGCTTTCATCTTCTCCAAAGAAAGATTGAAAAATATGCAGAAAACGTCAAAATCTGCTTTAGCAGTACACAGGAAAACACTCAAAGGCTCTAGCAGCCAATTTGCTAAATCAAGAAAACAGCAACAACTACATTGTAGACAAGCTTTGTAAACTTTGTGTTTTCCTTGTGTCAAACCCCTTGGGCAGAGATGCACCCTTGAAAACAAAAGCCCAAATGCACAAGTGGACATCTGATCCCTGATTCTGGAGAAAATATAGCAAAACTCATTTACAAATTACTTTGCATCTCTTTTCTAACCTGTCTGAAGTATGCTTGAAGGAGTGAGTCACGGAGTTTATTTCAAAGAATTTAAGATCCTCACTTAGGATTCAGAATAAATCAGAGGCCACTGCTCAAAATATGACAAGGCAACCTAGTAATCTAGCTGAATGAAGGCTTTTGTGACAGAGATTATGACTGAAACACGAAAACCGCTGATAGTGAGGAGCTACAGAGTTGTTTGGGACTTTAGAACCTTCAGAAGTACATGTGCACAAGATGACAATTACAAAACTCTCCTTTGGCACAGAGCAAGACAAACGCTAAGAAAAGCCTGAAAAAAGCTTGAAATAATTTAGAATTGCAAGTTCACAGAAAGAAAGTAGTTTAGAATTGACCAGGAGCAGGAAGGAGAAGGAAGTGAGGAAGTACTGCTTTATGTTACAGTGTGTTGACTTAGATGGGAAAAGTTGGACATAGAGGATAGAAATGGTTGTCCAACAGTGTTAATACAATCAATATCATTGCCTTGTACTAAAAATAGTTGACACAGTAAATTTGCTGCCATATAAATTTTAGTACAATAAAATTTTTTTTTTAAATGTATTATAGTGGTAGGAGACAAAACCCCAGTCACTAGGTAAGATTTCATAAATTAAACCATGGATGAAAAATGTCATATCCAAACTGTGTGCATATTCTAATATTATTTCTATGTTAAGGACAACAAATATGGTTACATGCCACACGAATGACATTTTGTTGTGTAAATAATGGCCCATATATATGATGAGGTCCTATAAGATTACATCTGCTAGTGACTGTGTAAGTCTTACTTAGGTAAGTACACTCTGTGATGTTTGCATGATAACAAAATTGTCTCTGTATATTCTCAGAATGTAGCCTTGCTATGTGATGTATGACTTTAAATTGACTGCATAATACAGACAACTCGAGCACATGGGGCAAAGTGGTATGTCATCAAGGGTTAACCATTACATTCTGGTTCAGTCTTAATCCATTCTGAAATTAACCCAAAAAAACTGCGCTGATTTTTTAAAAGTGATAATATTCCACTTCTTACATTAAATTTTAAAGGTTGGAGGTCCCACATTATTTCTTTGTACATTGCATATCTATATCTAGTTATAGCTCTATCTCCATCTCTACTTCTCTTCTATCATCTCCATCTCTGTCTCTATCTATCTGTATCTCTATCATCTGCTCTATCATCTCTATCTCTATCTATTTCTATTTCTACCATCTCTATCTCATGATCATTATTTTCTTGGTCTTTTTTTGTTTTTTTTTTTTTTTTTTTTCTTTTTTCTCCGGTACCGGGAACTGAACTCACAACCTTGCCCTTGCCAGGCAGGCGCTTTTGCCGCTGAGCTAAATCCCCAGCCCCATTTTTTTGGTCTTTTTGAGACAGGCTCTCACTCTGCAGTTCAGGCTGTCCTTCAGCTTACTTTCTAGCCCAGGCTGGTCTTGAACTTGCAATGATCCTCCTGCTTCAGCCTGCTGAGTTAAAGCCATGGATTAAAGCCATGTACCACCATGCCTGGCAATTTTTTGTTGTTTTATTTGGGAACCATGAATCAAAATCAGGACCTCTGCGCTTGCCAGATAGGCACTGTGCCACTGAACTATATCCAGCGCTGATCTCATGATTTTAGAAAAAGTATTTACAGTGATCTTAATGTACTCAAGGCAGTCTTATGGAGAGGTCAGTTAGAAGTATCTATCTGACCTCATGTTAAGGTACTCAGAAGGTGACTGAGGCATCAACCTCAGCCAGTCTCTGTCAACTTCTGAGTACGTTAAGATGATGCAGTTCCAGATAAAGATTTGCATGCAGTCTCCTGATGCCCTAGCTGGAAACATCTAACTAAACTGCATTCAGATCACTAACTCTCAGAATCTATGTGAGAGTAACAATTGTTACCTCTGTGTTCTGTCACAATAGATAACTAAGACTTAATTTACATTTTACCAACAATGTCATCTTTGATTAGTAAGCAAATCCCCTTTTGCTTTTAAAAAGGAAACTCCCTTTGTTGAAGAAAGAGATGAAGCGATGTTAGAGAGCATAACTGTCATCATCTTTATTATTTTCCAAACAAGAAAATAAATAAATTTTTCATATATTTTCTTCATTGTGTTAAAAGGACACATTGAAAAAGTGAAAGTGTATTTTTATAGATGATCCAAAATTTAATTAAGGGATAGTAATATCTTTCTTAGATGCCATTTCATTAGTTAAAATGTAAACCACCATGGTTTCCAGTAACTGCTTTCACAAAAGATCTGCAAAACAAAGTATAAAAATTGGTTTAAAATGAACATGAAAACTATCAGCAGATACATACCTTAAATTTTCAAATTTCAAAGGTATTATTAGAGTAATGGATATTAACTTAATATTTTAATTGTGTTTTAAATTATGTTATGGTTCACACATTATGCAAAAATGTTACTTTACAATACAATAGTAAATTAATATTAATTTGTTCCTAATTAATAGAGGTGGGGATGAGCAATAAGGTGGAAACTATTAATATAACAAGAAAAATAAGGTTACCACTAAAAAAGAGCATTTAAAAGTGTGTTAAATGAATTTCCATATAGAATCTACCAAAAATATTGTTTAGTAAAATATGGAAATGATTCTCAGGTAAAAGTGTAAATGCAATGATAAAACTCAAAAATGTAATTAATCTGAGTGTAACTAATAGTAATATAGATAGCTGATACATTTTTTTCTCTAATATATAAATATTAAAAGTTTTAATGTATTGAAGTACAATTCAAGTATATAAAATGCATGAAATTTTCAGTTCAGTGTTAATTGATTTTTTAGAATGCAAAACTGGCTGGAAAAGGGGCAAAATACTGTTTTCTGTGAAAGTGGAAAATGAACAACAAAAGGGCAATGTTCATTAGGTTAGCTTTTCATAGCTAAAGTTGTACTTTAAGAAAAACAGCATGATTCATTCAGAAATGTCTAAAATCAACGGATATAAATGTACTTAAGTTGCAAGATGATTGCCTTTCGAGTGAAGGTTATAGTTTTACCAAATCAGTGAAGCAGAAATCATTGTCTCTTTGTTGAAGCCATCTTGGTAGAAAGCAAGGAGACTTTAGATGTGCACTCACCCAAGATTAAGGGAATATTCAGCAAAATGATGAGAAATGTGTCCGGAAAACAGAGACAGATGGAAGGTTTGAAGAGGGTCTGCTGTAGGGATGGGTAGGAAATATCAGATGTCAGGGTGTGCGGTGTGAATGAGAGCGATGGCGTTTGATTATGAACTTGCTGGGAAAGTGTGTGGAAGGAGCGATCGCCTTGACGGGTGAAAAGGGAGCAGTGCTCTGGAGGAGCTCAGTGAGGAAGTCAGGTGCACAGCCGCTGGGCTGAGCAGTCGTATTTCCGCGACTGAAATTGTCTTCTTATTCATTATGAGAAGGCCGCACAACTTTTAAGAATGAAAACAGAACTTTGGAAACTCCATAGAATAAAGATGATCTAATTATAATAGAAAAGGCAGAATTATGTATTTCTAGTTCAAGATGGTGACCTCTCCACGTTAAATTCTTTGGAATCAGCACTAGCTATGTCTAAAGAGCAAGGCAAAAAATAAAGTAATTAAAGCAGAGATTTGACTTTCATGGAGTTCTCAGATTTGCAATAAGCAGTGGATGATTGAGTATATACATATATATAATTATATATATATAAACATATCAGTAAAGGGATGCATATTGATTGTTACATGCTTATGATAAACCATGTGGCTCATAGGAAGGGATTTATTTCTGACTAGTTTTGAATTAGTGAGTTTGAGATGGTTTTTATGACACTGGAAAAAAGCCCTTGCCATTGTAACATATCTTTTTTCTTGTAAAAACTATCTATGGAGTTCTATACTAGTTCTTTATTCATTTTCAAATACTCAAAGCAATATTTTTTAGCTTTTTAAAACACGACCACACTGATTTTGAAGAGATTGAATAACATACAAATGAAAAAGACAAAAATGAAGGAAAAATGCCTAGAAGTACTACCATTGAGAAATATTGTCTCTATTGTGGTATGAAATCCTGTTTCTCTATTTCCTGAAAAATGAAGACAGGATTTCAAAACTGAGTTCTCATTATTTAAACAATGATTAACACAATGTGATAATTTTTATTGAATTTGACAGAAAGTTTGCTAAAATTAAATACTTAAAGTAAGTGCTTCAAGAATCAGTCTAATTCTGAAAAAATTATTGGCTTTGTGTTCTTTTATTTTAAAATACTTGGAATTCTATTTTATTTTACTTTATTATCTTTTATTTACTTTATTTTTATTTAAAATAATTGGAATTCTCTTTTACTTTAAAATAATTGGAGGGGCTGGGAATTTAGCTCAGCAGCAAAGCGCCTGCCTGGCAAGCGCAAGGTCGTGGGTTCGGTTCCCGGTATCGGAGAAAAACCAAAAAAAA
>NW_004955426.1:15060507-15083334 GCF_000276665.1 Chinchilla lanigera
GATTGGTCTGTAGTTCTCTTTCTTGGTTGGGTCTTTCTTTGGTTTTGGTATCAGTATGATGCTTGCCTCCAGAAATGAGTTAGGGAGAATTGCTTCCTTTCCAATTTCATTGAATAGTTTGAAGAGGGTTGGTATTAAATCTTCTCTAATATTACCCTTTAAAATAGGATAAAATATTATCCTTTAAAAATACTTTTCCGGGGCTGGCGATTTAGCTCAGCGGCAAAAGCTCCTGCCTGGCAAGTGCAAGGTCGTGAGTTCATTTCGCGGAACCAGAGAAAAACCAAAAAAAAAAAAAAAAAAAACTTTTCCATCATATATGTTTGTGACACATAATGTTTTATACACTGCAGGCTGCTGGTGCAAATCCACTTCACATCATGATTCTTTCTACTTACCTTTCCCTTCCTGTCTCTCCCATCCCCAGATCCTTCTGATTCTTAACTTTACCAAATAATACCTAAAATATTAGAAATAACAAAGCTCATCATTTTAGTGAAATTAGAAATTATTTTGTGACTAGAAGGAAAATAAAACTATAATAAACACTTTATGACCCTTTTCATCTTCCTCTAATATTCTTTGTGCAGAGGTATTATGGAAATATTTTTGGGATGTTAATACAATTCTAAATTCTGATTATATTACCTGCCTTTATATTACTGTATCTCACATTTTGCGAGACATAACTATTACCTAAAATTTTTGTTAAACACACGTTATCTGGTGATCAGATAACGTTGTAATCAAGTTGATCAGATTGCCAGATGTAAGAATGCAAGATTGATCAAGTCATTAAAGAGAATAAAAACCGTTAGAAACAATACAGAGCTTCACTAGACAAGATGCTTCTTTTAAGGCAATTTTTTTTAAAATTTCATACCCATGGATGTTAAATCAGCTTTGTGGGTGTTTGGGATTTTTAAAGGCATTTTGTTGCTTTGTTGTCACATGTTTGGGGTGTGTGTGTGTGTGTGTGTGTGTGTGTGTGTGTGTGTGTGTCCTAAGGTACAGGGATCAGTTAGAATTAGACAACATTGTTTGCCAGTATGGAGAACTCTTAAGTTGGTATCTGTTTCCCTGTGACATAATCCTGGCTTTGGCTGGTCTTTGGTATGTATGTACGTCTTTTATCTACTCAATTTACTTGGATTGGACCCAGTCACTGTGTGTTTCAAAGAGAGATACCCCAGCAGTTATAGAAATGTCAACAGATCTAACAACACAGCAATCACGTACATGAAAACACTTGTATCAGTGCCTCATATAAATGGTGCTACACTGCTAATAACAGATAGAACGAGATATAGTAGGAGGTTGGAAAAAGACAAAAAGCAGCAGAAGTGGGTAAGTCATTAAGAAGAAGGAGAGAAGAGCAATATTACTGGATAGAGAATGGATCAAAGCTGGGACACCATTAGCATTATTTTTATAGCTGCACTAAGGGTTACCTTTCCTTCCCCATGAAAGTACTACTTAGATTAATGCACTTGTCAATTTTTACTTTCTTATGCTTATATACAAATATTTCCTGTACATACATTGGCCTTGCTGGTCTACATCTGGAGTCTTTCCCCTTGCTGTTGCCACCTAGTCAACCATGACTGCACTCCTAAAAAGTAATTCTATTACATTGTTTTAAGAACTGATTTTATTTTGGTGGAGAACATTACCAAAATTGCAAATAGCTGTCAGAAGTAACTTCTGGTTTTGTGGAAGAAGCAAAAGATTCAACCACCAATTCTCAAAGGTCAGCCTACTATAAAGGTATCCATGACTTGAAACCTCAAATAGAATTTCAGTTTATAAAACTTTGGCTGACATTATGAATAACCTTTGAAAAGTATGTGATATCATGTTAATATTTGAACACTAGAGTTCCATAGTGCTAAGGTAAGAAAATGGAGCATTTTCAAACTAGGAGAAATCTGCTCCTAAACTTAGTCATTGAATAATTTCAATTAACACATCACTCTACTTATATACGTCAGAAGATATGCTCAAAGATACAGTAACACTTTTCCTTATGTATAAAGAGTTTTTATTGATTATATATGTTAAAAATTTGGACCATGAACTAAACAGATCCACATCCTAAAATAATCATGAAAAGAAAAATAACTTTCAACAATTTGTTTCCTAATACTTTAATTAATATATTCATTAATTTTAATTGTGCAGAAAATATCATATATTACCTTTCTAAGATTATTTATACATGATAATTTAATGTGAATTTTACTTTGTAATATCTCGTTGCATTACTTATAAAAGATTAAACTATATTAATTTCCTTATAAAGTTCGTTTAAACCAAAACAATCATCAGTAAGTACGATGAACTATATGCTAAATTTTATATTTACTTGAGAGTTAAACGTCTTCATTCGTTGCATACTTTGTTTTGGTACTGGGAATCAAACTCGGGACTTTGAGCTCTCCAGGAAGGTGCTTGTGCCAGTGAGCTATAACACCATCCTCCTTGCATACTTTTAATTTACTTTTATTTTTAAGTTTCTGCTTTCTTTATAATTTTCAAAAAAAGGCAACTTTATTACTGTGTAAAGTTGAAATCATACCTATAACATATCAACTATGTTGCTAAGACAGAAAACTCTATTTTGGAGTGCTCTTCAAAAATATAAAACTAGAAGTATGAAAAATCCTCTTATTTCATTTTGTTGACTAGTGTACAGTGGTACTTTGGTTCATGAACTTAATTTGTTTTAGGATTTTGGGGAAGACGGCTGAGCTTTTGTCTGTGTGGGAAAGACGGCACTGGTCGTGTTTGTCACCCTAAGCGTAGTCTATGAACAGAAGAAAATTTTACTGAACGCTTTTATTTGCAAGCCAAAGTATTTGCAAACAGAAATGTTTGTTCAATGAGGTATCACTGTAGCCCAAGTAATTAAGGACTGCTAAATAACAAGAGTAAGGATTAATGAAAAACCTTCTGGTAATTATATTTTAACATTCCAAGTTAGGCGAGAGTAAAGATTATTAGGTAAAATTCCTGTTCTGTAAACAGATTGCCTCTGTTGAGATGTTAGCTCTGCCTGTGATTATTTACATAAATTAGTGTAAATTTGGCTATTTGTGCCTGTATGAACCATCTAGAAAAGTTGTCCAGTAAATATTCCCACATATTTTACACCATTAGGTAATAACTTGTACAGAGCAAGGTAGCATGTTCCAACCTAAATGTTTCGCACACCTAGAAAATTTGTCTATCCAATGGGGATTTTGAAAGCAAATAACAATTAAACAGGGCTGGGGGATATAGCTTAGTGGCACAAGCGCATGCCTGTCAGGCACAGGGTCCTAAGTTCGATTCCTGGTACCAAAAAAAGAAAAAAAATCAAAATACGAGTATTATGTGTAATGAAAAAGAGACAAGATAGAGAAATTATGATAATCAATTGTTGGTTTAATAATAATGAAAACTGATAACTTAAAGTTATATGTATAAGTTATACTACTATTTTTTGAAAATCATATACATGGTGAATATTTCAGATAGAAAAAAATGAATAGAAAAAAGTACATTGTCTTCCTGTTAAGCATTTAATAGTGTAAACAGAAATCAATAATGTGTGAAATATGTTGATGGGATATATTTTGAGGACTATTCTTAAAGAAACAAAGCTGAAGTCAGATTCTGTCCTATAAGAATATGCATGTTGAAAACTAAATAGGACTTCTTTGGGTATTTTTTATTTTGATGCTTAGAAGATTTTCATCCTACAATCCACCATTTCATGAACAAATATTTACTGAGAGTTGTTGACAATATATGGCTGCTTGTTTTAATATAAATATTTAGAAACTCATAAAAAGCAGGTCAATAAGAACAACTAAGAAAAATACATATAGCATAATTTATATTAATCTAATTGAAGAAATGTGTCGCTTTATTGCCCTTCTTGTATGTGCTTAAAATTTATAAATGAGTCATCACATACAAATTAGAAATAGGGTTTTGTTTCAATATAATCAAGATAACTTATCAAAAAGTAAATTTTCAAATGATGTACTATGGCCGCACAACAAAATGACCATGGTTAGTCCATTTTCTAGGAAATACCTGTAACCTTTTCTCTCAGAGTATGCATATAGGTGTCAAGACATATGCAACAATGCAGTCTCCTAAGGCAGTGCATTGGTTGTAGAAAATTTTCCACTCCTGTTCAAATCAAATAATAATGTTCTTCATCAAGATATTTTAGTGAAAAAACTATGATACAAGAATAGATGCTGAACTACAGGCTGGTTTTCTTGCTGAAATAATCTTGTGTGGATCCTCGGGACATGGGTATTGTCTCCATTGCTTTCTTTCGTGAGAAGAAATCCACATTAGTACTGGGGAACATCAGCTTAGCAGAAGTCTCAATGAGACAGCATCTGGAGGATTAGTAAATGCTTTAATTCACTTAGGACAGAATCAATCCTAGAAATCAGGTTCTACCTATAATACACAAGTGACTATATATGTCACAGCCAAATATGTTTCAGAGGACTTACATTCTTTCTCTGTAAAATGAGTCAAGAAAGACATTCAAAGTGCCTGTTTTCACATCGCATAAATAAAAAATGTAGTGCACATTGTGTTGTAGGCTACTCTTGTTCGGTAATAACAAGTAGATGATAAATTGTCAAATCTATTCAGTAGTAATGTATGATTTCAGAACAATAACTACACATAGTTTTATGAATTCAACATGCAAAATGGTAATTTGTGTTTTGAAATATTACCTAGGAAAATTATGCTACAATCTAATGGTTTTCACTGACATTTAATTCCAAAAAAACTGATTACAGTATTATATTTCCATTATATATTTGAACCCATTATGACTTTATGGTGTTATAAATAATTTATCTTTCTTTCTAATGGAGTCTCATAGTATATAAATATTCTGTAGTGCACATGAATTTCATTTATACTTTGCATGTTTACATAATTCAACTCACTTTGCATATTAAGTACCTTATTATATCTTTAAAAATTCAACTAGTGTCCATATTTAAATTTATTGACAAAATTCACATACCTTAGCTTGGTTATACTTTGTAGAGGTTGGAATATTTAATGTATTCAGGCAATATAGAAATTGTTGTCTGCCAAAGAAACACTTTTGGAAAATAAGCAAATAAGATGTAAACTCAAAAAAACTATAATATGTTTTCTTTTGTAAACCCCAATTCTAACTGATGATCACTTAAAAATACAACAATGACATTTCAATAATTGGATACTGATTTTATTAAACTTTGGTATAATTTTAGTTATATATGTAGTAGATTTCAGAGTGAAGAACAAATTTAATTTTTCATAAATATTATGTGTTATAGAATTTTGGGGGAATTTCCATGAAAATATATCTCCCTAAATTTTACATTTGGTATATGACTTATGAAGTTAATTTCTAACATGGCTAAATTTAAATTAATGCACCCATTATTAGGTAATTCAACAAAATTATGATATAATTGGTAAGCATTTTTATCTATAATTAGTATTTAAATGGATACTGTTAAAAGCATTTCTTTAATGTTATATTTCACTGTAATATCTTCATGAGTCATCTTTGTCTATCTTACCTTTTTGTTTTTGATCTTTTTGAGACGGGGTCTTCCTATGCAGTTCAGGTTGGCTTCGAGCTCACTTTCTAGCCCAGGCTGGTCTCGAACTTGCAAGGATCCTCCTGCCTCCTGAGAGCTGGGATTCCAGGCCTGTGCCACCAAGCCTGGCCTGTTTATCTTTCCTTAGCAGCACTAAATACTACAGTATTCTGCATATCTATCTTGGAAAAATCTTGATTTTATTTGCTAAAAAATATGCTTTTTTTTATTCAACTCTTTGCAAAATATTTGTCCGATAACAGAAAGAAGCATGATGTTTAATATACAACCAGTATAGATAGTTAAATATTTCTTTATACTCATATAAATATAAGAGATATAGGTATATCTCAACAATAGCACACTTGCTAAGCATGTGGGAGACTGGTCCTCAACATTAACAAAAAAGAAATATTCTGTTTATACTTTTAAATTGTGTACAAATACTATAGGAATTTATAAATTTATGATAATAAAATTCATGATATTATAAATGAAAAAGATATATATTAAGAACACAGCCTCTTTGAATAATACATTTTGTGAAATAAAAGAAGAAAATGTTAATATAGTTGGAGCTAATTTCTAAAAATAGTGTTTGTTCTGTAATGCCAGTGCATCAAAGTTAATCAATAGCATGCAAATACAAAATCCACAGCCATTTGAGAAAAATGTTAATAAATATTTTGATAACAATAAAAATTGAAATAACAAACATTTTTAAAAAATATTGAATAACATACGTTACAGTAATTTCTAAAATGAAAATTATTGTGAAAATGAAAAATATTCCTAATGAAAGGCAGGGCACAATAGCAGAGGGGCACTGCAGAGGAAAGACAGCTCATGACAGGCCATGCAGGAAGCAGAAAGCAGAAATACAGCAATCCTCCCTTTTCTTGTTATCCCATCCAGGCTACAGATATTTTGGTTGTTCCTTCCCACATCCAGGGTGGGCCTTGCCATTATCCACATTCAGAACCATGCTAAAGCAATCAATGGACTATTTTAGTACCCCGCACATATAACCCCAGTATCATACATTCTGTATCCTGCCAGCTCTGAAAAGCCCTACCTATGAGCACATGAGGTCTTGGGGAAACATCTAGATACAAGCCCTAAGAGTCATTACTATTATTATTATTATCACTATTATTATTTTCACTATTTTTTTTGAGACAAGATCTCACTATGTAGTTCAGTCCAGCCTTGAATTCACTATGTAGCTCAGGCTGGCTTCAAATTCTGAGCAATCTTCCTACCTCAGTCTCCCAGTGCTGGGACTATAGGCATGTACCATCACAACCAGAATCAGTTTTAATAATAAGGCAAAATATACATACTAATGACTGATGCAGGAAAAAATAAAATATCACAATAACAACTCAAATATTTTGCTAATTTATATTGGAGCAAAAATATAAATGAATATATAATAATAAATTTGATAAATGTGATGGATGAAAGAAATTAATGACATGCATAACTTCAATAGATTTGACCTAACTGTAAAAAACTCTTTATGATTTTTTTCTCTCAACTTCAGAAATTCCATATTCAAGCATCTCTAAAATGTTTTACTTATAATAGATTAGAGAAAATAAAAAAAAATTCAAAGCAATTCATTTTCACATTACCCATGAAAAAAAGTATGGTAGAATGTCAATATAGAGCCTATTTTCATGAAGCCAAAAGAACATAAGTATAAAATAAATAAGGAATAACAGCATAATAATCAAGATGTTTCAAAACTTGGAATATCTAAATTTGAGAAAATTAAGGCTAAAAATTGTGAGGTCCTCTACTAGATAACTAAAAGTTTCTTTTTACTTAGTAAAAATCTCTGAGAACATGGGAAAAAAGTGAGGCTCTGGCAATTAAAAAATTATAAACCGGAGCATTTTTAGAAAACAAAATCTCAGAATAAATGTACAAATTTTGTAATTATTGAGAGACTGACTTTGGCTGTATGGAAGACAATTTTCATAATACCAAGCATCAAGAATAAAACTTTGTAGAGACCGTTGAACATAGAATAAGTCTGGTGATAATGTATTCTGAGCTTTAGAATGTATTGCATGTATATTTGAGCTGACTTTAAAATTATATGTGTTAAATAAGAAATACTTCAAATCTTGAGACTGATCAAAAAATACCTGTAGATATTTTTCTGGCCATAGTTAACTAGTTAAATGGAATGTACCTTTGTGCTGTAGATAAATTTAATATTTAAACTCAATACAGCTATTACAAATAATCATATACATTCAAAATCAGGAAATACAAGGCAGGATTATTAAAAAAAAAAAAAAGCAGTTGGCTTCTTCTAATTTTTTTTGTACTATGGATTGAATCCAGAGTAACTAATTCACACTAAACTATGCCCCAGCCTTTTAATTGTTTTCCAATTTTGAGACAGAGTTTTGTAAGTCACTAAATTGCCCAAGCTGAGCTCAAACTTGTGATCTTCCTCACTCAACTAGCACATATTTTTTTGTCCCAACTCTGATGAAGAATATTTCCAAGCAAAAGTACAGTGGTCTTGTGAATGTGAAACAGAAATATTTAACCTATCTGTGCAAAAAGTAAGAGCAATTTCTGCCACAGGCAGCTTGGTGATGGATTAGGCTTGTGTAACCTAGTGTGGAAAGGTAGGAAGATGACAATCCTTAAAAGCAATGGAGAAATTTTCCTTGTAGCTTTGGTAATTTTTCAGCCTTCCAGATTGTATGCTCACATAGTTTTGAAAGAGTCTAATAGAGACCATTTTGTGGGCAGAGAACAAAGCTGAGTAGAGGTTTCAGCACTTGTTTAAGCTGTAGGGTATACTAGGTTTGGTCCAAGTAAAACAGATATTGCACAACCAAAATAAAACTCACTTGAGAGTACAGCAGAGTCATACTACATAAGTACAAGGGCTTAAAAAACATATAACAATTTTTAAAAATCACATATACAAAATTGAAATGAAACAAAACAACACATCACATAGTTCCTGTATAATAGGAGCTATAAAAAATGTAATGAGGGTTGCTGGGCATTTAAGAATCCACCAGGCAAAAAGAAATCAACACTATGAGAAATCATCTACACTTAATTTTAGTAATCTTCCATCATGATTGTAATATATGCTTACAATCAATAAATAATTAAGTAAAAGATTCAGACATGTAGAAACATTATAGTTCAAGGAAAAAAATCAATTTAAGAAGCAAAAATATTGAGAAATGCATATGATGAAATGCAACAAAAGAGAAATTGAACATTTTTACAAGAAAATGAAATTTTTAAAAGAAGTTATTGGGTGTATTGGTTAGACTCTGTAGAGAAACAGAATGAATTATATTTATAATTATAGAAGGGGATTTATGAGGTAAACTTACAGACACAGAGGTAAAGAGTACAAAGTGACTGCCTGTGCTTTTAGACTTGCATTTGGCTTGAGTGTGTTCTTCTTTTGCTGCCTGAAGTCATCAGTTTCCAATTCCTCAGTCTCAAAACAGATTCAAATGGGCAACTCTCCACTGAGCTCATAGGCTCTGAAGCTTGGACCGCTACTGCCTTTCTGATCTTTCTTGTTCTTCAGTTTTGGCGTTCCTGGACAAAGTAGCTACTGGACGCACCAGCTTTGCAGGGTACAATTCTCAGTACAAGTCAGCACTCCCATCAGTGGGACAATATCTGTGACATCCACAATTTATTTATTCTTTTAAACCACTCTACCTTTAAATTGTAGGATAGAAAGACACCCAAAATTTAAAGGTGGAGAGGCTTACTCTGGCTCGTAGTCACAAGGGACTCAGCCCACATTTCACTGGCTGCAAAGCAAAAGCACCATGGTGAAAAGGCATAGCAGAACAATGAAAACCAGTTTATGCCAGCCAGTAAGCAGAGCACAGAAACATCAGAGTAGAAGAGACCAAAGATCAGATATAGTATCCAAGGTCATGCCTCAATGACCCAATCAGATACCCGCAGAAATATGTTCAACAAATACCCAATGAAATTAACCATCAAATTACACCTTTTGAAAAGGTACCACCAAAACATATCTCCTTAAAGTGTACTTACTTCCCAAAATAAGCACAAGGTCATTGTCTTGGTTGCTTTACTCTCTTTGCTGGGACAGAATACCTGAGGCACAAAATTCAGGAAGGAAAGTTTTATCTAGCTCGCAGTTTGTGGAAGTTTCAGTTCATACACAGCTGGCTCCAAGGCAGAGTGGCACACGGCAGGAGCAACAGTTCATGGCAGCTGAAAAGAGCAAAATCAGCAAGAGCAAAAAAGGAGGAGCAGGCAGAAAAAACAAGCTTCTTTCCCTCCCTTATACTGTATGCAGACTACCTCCCCCAGGGCAGGCATAGCACTCACACTCATAATCACAACACTGGACTACTGATCAATCATAAAATCTAGAAGCCTGCCCCGTTACTGCATGAGGCTTTGGGAGGATATCCAGATACAAACTGTAACAGTCATAATTCCATATAACATGATATAACTCTCTTTTATACAGTTGAAAACACAATAATCCCTTCCCTGAAGTCTCAACAGTTCCAGCGTTTTTCAAAAGTCCAATCCCATGTTTTTTTCTAAGACTCAAGAAAAACTTACTGTAAACTTCTATAAAAAATATATGTAAAACAATGCAAGTTAGCCCTGACGTACATAAGCACAGAGTAATTCAAAAGAAGCACATTCTATTCACAAGAAGAAAATGAAGGTTAGAAAAGAATCAGACCTTAGGAACAATATGGATTTTGCAATACTTTTGAAAAGTCAAACATAATGAAAAAAAATTAAAATCTGGAGAAGAAAGCCAGAGCCACTGGTATTTAACAGAAACAGCAGAAGACAGAAGAAAATAGAATAATATCTTTAGAATCATGAGTGGGAGAGGAACACAATTCCACATAAGGTAAATATATTTTCAAAAACTTAGGTAAGCATATTTTAGGACTAACAGAACTGAAGGAATTCATCACCAGTATTCATGCGTTATGGGAAATAGAAACAACGTTTTTCCAGTTAAATAAAAAATGATTTACTATGTAAAATAGGTACTTGTAAGGAATAAACCAGGCTGGAAATGGTGAATATTGAGTGGAAATAATAACTGTCAGCTATGTAAATTTTTAAATAGTGGTGTCTGATAGATTTTATATCAAGTTTAGAAATAAAACATGACAACACTGTAAAAAAAGTATGATGAATAGAGATGGTTGATTGCATTTTTGTTAAGAAAACACATTTAAAATAAAAATTAATTGCAACGTAGACATTCAATGATGCATAAGATATTCATTGAAAAGTATGAATTTATAACACAATTTATAACAGCATAGAGTTCTTCATAAGAAATTGTTGAAATGAAAAAGAGCTATTTTATGCTTACTAAACAATTACTTTACTAAAGAGTTACAATAACTGCATTTTGTTTGGAGGTTGAGGCACAGGTTGTGGAGCTATTTTTATTCCCTAAATGACAGAACCGTCATCATCAAGAAACTTTCATCTTCTTGTACTGAGTGTGGAGATTTTGGCAGGATGTGTATGGATCTAGGGGAGCAGAAGTAGACACCTAGCCTAGGCAACCAGATCAGATGAACCAGTTCTGGTAACCAATACGGAGACAGATGTCACAGCCACATTTCTCTCACATTTGAATTTTCTATATACTGAACAATAATTTAAGGAATAATTGAAAGAAATTTGCAGCATTGAATGCCTATATTAGAACAAATTGAAATTCATAAGTCAGTGATCCAAGATGCTAACTCAAATACCAGAAATCATAACAGAAGCTTCAGCTAAAAAAATAGAAATCAGGATTTTTTTTTTTTACTGAAAGGAGAAAGTCTTGACAAAGGAAATATATATTCAATAAAGAATAACACCAAATTTAAATTTTTCAGGTGAAACATCATGAAAATAATGAAAAAACATGCACAAGAGTAGTCAAGGGAAAAGGAAGAGTATGAATTATCATTATTACGAATAAACTAGAATATATTATATTGTGTGTTTTTATTTCCAGTACCGGGAATCAAACTCACGACCTCACGCTTGCCAGGCAGGAGCTGTGCCGCTGAGCTAAATCCCCAGCCCCCTAGAATATATTATTATCAATAAAATCGTTAACAAGTGAACAATTAAGGGTATAAGGAATAAAATTTTGCCCACACACTTTAAAATTTAGGTAAAATTTATTAATTGAACATTACAATTTAGAAAAAGTTTGAAAACTATCATTTATACAAAATTAATAGAAGTTTTAATTAAAATTTTTCTTCAGAAAAAGTCCACCAATCAATAAGTACAGCAGTAGCAACCTGGAACATCTTCATTAGTCAGTCCTTTGGCTCATTTTACCTTCCAAAGTGCTGTCACTGTGCTTCTGGCTCACTGCATGAATAGCTCTATTTTAGGAATCCCACTCTGAAAACTATGTAACCTGATTTTTGTACCCTTATTCTTTCCGTCTCTCATTTACTTCTTCCAGATTGTGAAATGCAACTGGAGCCAAAATGCTCTAGCATGGTGCATTGGGTTTATATCTGTTATGGCTGATACATTGTATCAACTTGACGAGACTAGAGGCTTGGCTAAGTGATTCGGCATTTGCACATCCTGAGCCTGTGCAAGAGGAGGGCAGAGATGGTGTGGGTGTATGAGGATAGCCAAGACACAATATAAGGGGAGAAAAGAGGCTTGTTCCTCTCCTTTTTGCTCTTGCTGCATTTGCTGCCCTGTGCTACCTTGACGGGTTGCCCCTGTGCCCTGCCACCTTGCCTCGGAGCCAGCTGATTATAGACTGAAACCTCCACAAACTGTGACCTAAATAAACCTTTGTTTCCTTAATTTTGGGCGTGGGTATTTTGTCTCAGCAATGAGAAAAATATGACAGAATTATTTTAAGGTAATCAAAGAGATAACCAAGGCAATATCAGTGCTTTTTTGGTTTGTTTGCTTGTTTTTTGTTTTCATAGATCATAGTGCAGCAACTTCAAAATTCATCAAAAGCAACATTTCCAAAACTGAGTCCTTCCTTTCTTCATGAGCTTTTCCCTCTTTGTGCTTCACCATTTGGGTAGTTGTGTCATTATGCACTTATTTTATCCAATCCTTTAACTGGAAATTTTCATGGAATATCCATATTGTTAAAGCTGTAAGGAAAAAAAAAATAAGTAAAACATGTGGAATCTTTCTTTGATGATACAAATTCTTATTACTGCTTTCTTTAACTTTTCAGAATCACTCAATGGTTCTCAATGTCAGTATATAAACATTCTAGAGTCCTATCCATGACCTAAACTTTAGTAGGACTTATTTCATACAGGACAATTGTACAACACTAACTAAAAATGAAATACTGTTAAGTTGGTCTTCCTCTGGGAGGACTCTGGAATCTCTTTGAGGGGTTAAGATCTTTCATTCTATTTTCTTTTCTCACGTGCTTACTGTCTCTTTCCAGTGTTCTAACTTATACAATGGTAATACTAGTAGTTGTTTGAGGTATTCACTAGAGGATTATTATTTAACATTTGCAAATATATTTAGAATTGTGGTTATCATGTAAGCAATTGTACATTTTATTATTAAGATATAGATGTTATTCTATGAAATATATTTGAAGTCAATATTACCTATTTAAATATAAGGCGAAGTTAAAAAAAAAAAAACTTAAATGAAAATTCTGCCTGAATTTTAGTTTGCCACAGGACTTTTTGAAATATTCACCAATAACACTGAAGATATGATTTTGCTCTTCTCTGACCATTAGAAGCACAGATAGATGTCCAGTTTTTTCTGTCTGAGCATTTATTGCATGATTGTCTCCTTTTACTGAATGTACTAAGCATAATAGCAAGCTTTTGAATTTTACATGTTTTTCTTACCTGACCGCTTTGTACTAAAATGTCCCAATAAATGTCTATTGAAACAGTCTATGACTGAAGGAATGGATAAAACTTTAGAAGAGACATAGCTAAAATGAAAAAGCCATGTCATCATTCTAGTCTCTAGCAAGAATTATGTCTGATACATTTGAAGAAACTTCAAAAATTTTTCTTCCAATCTTCTTTCCACTTTAATCTTTTGTAGTTAAAGAACTAAAGTCTGGGCTCATCACATTAATGTCTTTAAGAATTACTAACTGAAGTTCTATTACTATACACTAAAGGCATTAAGTTAAGTGGTTTTCTAATTAAATGTTAAGAATATTTTTCTGTCCTTGAGGATATATTGGGAAACTGCAAATGAGAACTTCTTTCCTAATCTAAAAGCAGACTGTCTGTCTCTGCTCTCTTCATCTCTCCATTTCTGTCTTTCTCTCTCCCTTTCTCTCTCTCTATATCCTCTCCCTCTGCTCTGTACACACACACACACACACACACACACACACACTCTCTCTGCAGCAATTAGGCTCCTCTTTCCATTGCAATTATCAGACAAGCTAGGAATAATTAACTGACATTTTCAGTATCTTATCTCAAGATCCTTATAGTAAAATTACATTGCTTATTCCATATAATGTATAAAAATTACCAGTTTTCAAATTTTCTAGTTATCATTTTGCTAATTGCATCATTACTACCCAATACTAATTGCCTTCAATAACTTCAATAACTACTTCTTTACTATTTTACAGCCTTTGCTGCTCTCAGAAAGTTTTTCAGGTTTTGTCCACTGAAAACTATGGTGTCAGTGCCAAATACTTTAGGTGTTTGTGGTGCAGTCTTTTACTTGAACTGTTTCAGAATTGGATCTTGAGGAATAGAAAATTCTCTAAACATAAGTTTTTTTCATTAACAATTTTCTCTCACAAATCTACGGATAAATCAGGAAGCATAAATTCATTTTAAGAAATTATATGTAAATCTAAATCATGACTATCATTTGAAAGCATAATATCTCAGCCAAAGAAAAGAAAATAGTCTTCCATATTTTGCTTCATTCTTTATCTTCACTATCAAAGATCCTGTCTGACATATTTGTACTTAATACTCTTTAGTTGAATGAAGATATGAATTGTAAGCCTGTATGGTTTGTGTCTGAATGTCCCCCAAATCCCTCATGCAGCCATGGGGCAGGCTTCTAGAATTATGATTCATTCATGTTCCAGTGTTGGAATTATGGATGTGCTTGCTAAACTTGCTCCAAGGCAGCTAGTTTTCATACAGTGTAAGGGAGGGAAACAGGCTTCCTCTTCCAGCTGCTGCTCCTCACTTTTGCCCTTGTTGCTTTTGCTGTTTTCTGCCACCGTGAACTGTTGCTCTCTGCCATGTGCCACCCTGCCTTGGAGCCAGTTGTGTATTGACTGAAATCTCCAGAAACTGTGAGCTAAATAAACCTTCCTTCCTTAATTTTGGGTGTTGGGTATTTTGTCTCAGCAATGAGAAAAAAGTGTAAAATAAAAAGTTACAAAGTTCTAACTTTTATAATAACTAAAGACATACATTTTATTATACCTAGCATTTTCAAGTACATGGTGATAAGAATAAACTTCTCTCGAAGTTCAAAGCATGCTTTCTGTGGAAACCTGCAAAGATGTCTTCTGGTGATTATAGGCTCAGCTGCTTTGTAGAATTGAGCAAAAGGCACCTTCTCATGAAATGAGGATTTGTACACACAAATAATTGGTATATTATGAATCTTAGTGAGTTTCTTGGACTGTTTAAAACAAAACATAAAGCCAAGATAATATATACAATAAATAGTGAATATTCTACTTGCTCAAGAAAGGTTATATCACCCATGCAGTATAACTCATGAAATTTTTCAAGACAGAGGGTACTTTGATGGAATACAGTTGTCATCGTTTAATCTGCTTACTCTGTAATTTGTAAGCTACAAATTCTGTTTCATTATAATCATGTGTGTAATTTAGCAACATTTAAAACTATTTAATACATATTTGTTAATGTACATAGTACGTGTTTTTTAGATAAACGTATAGTGGAATATTTCCCAGAAAGTATTCGAATTTTCTTTGGCTTATTACTAACACACATTTGCTGAGTAGAACTATATGACCAGAATTTGATGATTATTATGCACGTAATTTTGAACAAGTCATCTTAAATTCCACAACAATTAATCCTTTTGAGTTACGCTGGAGCTCATGTTTTATTCATGAAGTCATACAGCATAATATTAGTTCACGATAATTAATAGACTATTTATAGGAAACTGGAAAAATTAAAAGGTGCTTACAAATATTATGTTTCTCCATGCAAAATAGCTACTTGATTATCAGGAAAGTGAGTTATGGAAGCAAAAAACATTTGTTATTTTTAAAAAAACTGAAGCTATTATCATACTGCAAAAATAACTTTATACATGTCTCTTAACTAATTGATGAAGAGTCATTCCTAAACAGGATATTTTTATTTTTATAAAGTTTCCATCTACTGAGTAAGACCGAGCTCATGCAATGTAAATCAATTAGAAATGCAGCACTTAATGTCCAACTGGCCAGCACTATCCACTGCAGCAGAATTATCCCTCTCATTAACATTTATTGAGAGCTCATTTACATGAGACATTCTGTTCTTGGTATTATAAACTACTTTAAGAAAATAATAGAAAGTTCCAAAGGTTGCTGTTTTCCTTTGTGCAGTTATCAAAGATAATTAATATTTTAGCTAGACTGAACTAAGCCATAAACCAATGGATAAAAACATTTCTGTGTTTTGATCCTTATGAAAGAATGTTTTCACTGGAGAAAAGACACAGGAGGTACATAAATATATAAAGAATAAAACCCACTCTAACCCTGGTACTCAGCAGCAGCTGTCAGCAATATATTTCCGAGATGTTTTTCTGTTCATGTAAACATTTGAGATAATAGAAAATATTCCATCACAAGCACACCCTGTGTAATTAATATTCACAATAAAACTTGTCAGTAAGATTTCTAGAAGTGAATGTATTATGAAATTCATGAAAGTGTATAGCATGGAGATTGTAATACTGCCAAAGAGCCAATTACAAAGGTTTGGCCTTTGGCTCTGCCTTCACCAGCTCAAGGGGAAGGCTTGGAAAACTTTATCCTTCTTTATCTCTCTTGTGGCTATGAATTGAGATTGAACATTTCATAGGTTTTTACAAGAATGGACCTTGGTAAGTCACCCAATAACCTTGAAATGTACATTGTCAAATCAACAGCTATCAGTGATCTTATATATATTCACAAACACCGTCCAGACACAGTAAACATTGCCTTCAGAATTAATTTCATCAATATCAATAGAGTTGAGTAATAGTAATCAGTGTGTAAAAACGTGTGGATGTAACAAACTACAATGTTAAAGTTTTAAAATACTTTAATGATAATTTCTTGATTATATGAAATTATTTTAAGAGAAAGATGCTTGAAAGGATAAACAAATATGAGGCTGCTCTGGTTTGAATGTTCCCACTAAAACTCATATTGTAATTTAGTCCCTGTTATTAGTTCATTGTGAGGTTTTAAAAGGGTGAAAACAACCTGACTGCAGTACCCGGAGGTGAAATATCTGGGAGGTAAGTAAGATTAAATGAAGCTTTAAATGGATTTCTAATCCATTGGGACTGTGGTTTTCAATGCAGGGGCATTGGTCCTCACTGTGTGACTTCTGTGACAGGCTTGGTGCTCTGTAGAGGATGCCTCCCAACCAGGAACTCATGAGATACTGCTGCCAGACTTGAACTCCAACTAAAATTATGAGCCATAGTACTTCTTCTCATGATAAATAACCCACCCTGTGGCAGACATAGTAATAAAGAATGGACAGAGAGTGACGTCAAAATAATACTGCTCCTAACTGAAACTTTTGGAATTGTGGACTCTTTCCTTTCTCCCTACATTTTTTTTGGATACACTGTAATTAGATTTACATAATTTTAGTTCAAGGCACCTGTCTTAGTTAGTTTTCTCTTGTTGCTGAGATAAAATACCCACCAACCAAAATTAAGAAAGGGAAGATTTATTTAGTTTACAATTTATGGAGGTTTTGGTCTATAATCAGCTGGCTCCAAGGCAGTGTGAAAAGGCATGAGGGCAACAGTTCAAAGCGGCAGAAAACAGCAAAAGTAGTAAGAGCAAAAATGAGGGGACAAGCCTCTTTTCTTCCCTTACATTGTATGCTGGTTATCTGCCCATTCCCACACCATCTTAATGCCCTCCTCTTGCACAAGCTTACTATGAATATCAAAAAATATCCTAGAGCAGAAAGGGCATGTTCTTTACACTAGGATGTAGAACTGCTGAGTCACTTAGCCTGGCCTCTAGACTCCTCAAGTTGACACAGTGTATCAACCATAACAATCCACCCCTTGTCAACTTGGCAACCAGACACATTTCACTCCTGACCCCTCAAAGACTCATGCACATCCCTTTATGCAAAAGTCATTCAGTCTATCTGCAAGAGTTGCCAAAGTCCTAGTGGTTCAACATCGCTGAAAAGTCCAAGTCCCAAGGCTCCTCAGAGATGTAAGGCAAACTCTTTAATTGTAAGCCTCTATACAAATGAAAAGTTAAACACTTTCAACATTCAGTGGTACAAGATAAACATTACCATTCCAAAAGGTACAAATAGAAGGATACAAAGCATTGAGAGCAAAGCAAATCCAACATCCAGCAAGACAAATATTGAGTCCAGTAGTTCCATGTCAAATATCTGAAGAAATCTGTGGCACATTGTGAGCCACAGAGGGCTTGCAGGACTCCACCCCTATGGCACTTCCAAAGGTTACAGCTCCCATGACTTCTCTCTTAGTCCAATTTTGCTCTCTCCTTGCAACTTTCCTTAGACAAAGCACATTCCTGGCTTTTCCAAATTTCTGCAGTCTCCAGTGCACTTTTTCTTCACACTCACAGCTTTACACACTGCCCTCTGAGGGGTATACTGCCTGCCTGCTGGGCCTTTTGAAATCTAGGTGAAAGCCTTCCTAACCTCAGAAGTCTTGCATTCCACATGTGCCTAAAACCAGTGCCGTGTGAATCCCGCCGAAGTCTGCTGTTACCTGGAGCAGTAGCCAAACTTTCTCTCTCACGGACATAGGTGTCAAGTTCCTGGGTCTCTTGGCAATCTGAACTTGATTCTGAGGAACAAATTCTCTATGCTGCTACAAGTCTGAAACCTGTTGTTTGCTGCTGCCATTCTGGAGCATGGCATTCTGTGGCTTTCTTCTCAAAGCAAAGTCTTTCACTTTTGCACATTTGAGGGCTTTTTGCTCTTGAATCTCAACATAAATCTGGCTAAAAGCCCCTAGGAATAGCCATGCCACTACAGCAACATTCGACTGCCTTGAAATTTCTTTTGCCAGAATAATCAGTCAGCCATCCTTAATCTCAGTATCAGGTAAAGTCGCTGGACACAAGCAAAATGCAGACAAACTTTCTGCCAAGCCATAACACACATCATCTGGAGTCCAACAAACAATGCAGTCCCTCCCAGCAAAAGCCACCCAAACCTGGTCTTTACAGGCAGGATTTCCATCAGCCTTCTGATCTTCTGAGCTCTGACCAGTTTCCCATACAAAACAGTTGAAGGTGTTGTAGTACTTCTTTTTCAGACAACATCTATGAACATTTCCAAAGACGGTTGAACCACATGGTCAGGTGTAGTCACAGCAACAGCCCCACTTCGCTGGTACCAGATTGTATCTTAATCACTCTGTTGGTTTGGGGTTAATATTTGCAAAGGGAAACAATATAATACAGGACACATATTTTATAAGATTATTTTTAATAGTCACCCAAAGAATTATATACAAGACAGTACAGGAAATCTGTCCACACACTAAGGAGCAAAGAATCTAGCCAAGGTTCTGGATCACACAGAAATCTGCATGAGTCCAGCTAAAGATGTAGAGCTCATAACAATATCTCATGCAGGCTTGTTTCACAGATCCGCACTTGGAAGGTGCAAAGGTCAGTGGTGGAATCTAGGAAGTCTGAGCCAGAGGAATGAATGATCTGTACTAGCAAGCTGATGGATCTACACTGGAGCCAGGAAGTGACATGCAAAGTAAAAATCAGAGCTCCCCTGAAAAGTACCACAGCGATTCTCAGCAACAGTGAGGTCCCAAGCTTCTCTGATGAAGAAGACAGATGAGTTCCCATCAGGAAAGCCAATGCAACAAGCTTCTCCAGAAGACTGCAGTGCATCATCTTCCCCTCCAGAGCAGGAAGCAATGTTCAAAGTGAGGGCCAGAGCTCCCCCAAAATGAACAGAGGCTATTCTCAGTAACAACAAGGTCCCAAGCTCCTCAGAGTATGAAAACAGCCAAGTTCATCAGGAAGACCAGCATGATGAGCTCCTCCAACAGAACCAGCAGCTTCTTACAGCTTCTACCAGCTCGCAGCAGCCTTCCTCAGTTCCTAAAAGCCTAACTTCTTCTCCAGTTCTGCTTCTTATGCAGCCGGCAACAGTCCCCAGGTGGGCCTTCCATACCCAGAACCACATTTACTCAGTTCACCTGGGGATTATAAATTGACCACCAGTTATCAATCCACTACAGTGACTTTTCTCTTGTTGCTGAGATAAAATACCCAACACCCAAAATTAAAGGAGGGAAAGATGGCACAAGTCAGCAAAAGCAGTAAGAGCAAAGTGTGGGGAGGAAGCCTATTTTCCTGCCTTATATTTCCTGCCTTATGCTATCTGCCCACATCCACACAGTCTCAGTGTCCTCCTCTCGCACAGGCTCAGGGTGAATGCCAAAAAATATCCTAGAACAGGAAGGGCAGGTCCTTTTCACACCAGGACATAGAACTACCGAGTCACTTAACCAAGCCTCTAGACTTCTCAAGTTGACACAGTATATTAACCATAGCAGCATCCTAGTTTTTCCTCATCTGTGCCTAGCCATTCAGCCTTATCAGTCTAAGTTCATAAAATCTATATTGTCTAAAGCAATTGAAATCTGAGATTGCAACTACCTCAAACTATCCTTACTCTTTATGACATTAAGGATGGGAACTGTCCTCCACTATGTTCCCTGCATCTTCTTTCTGGAGAAAAGTCTGGTCTCTATTCTTGCTGTCAAAAACACACTAGAGTCTAATGCCTAACAATAAAAGTAGTATATTTCAACAATCAGCGTTCATGAAGTGTTCTCCCAGTCCACTTTCTCTACTTGAACACATTGTTAGGTCCATTTTTTAATTACTGTCACAAGGACTTTCCTCTCTTACCTGGAGAATAAGTCCCTCATTGCACCTTCAGCATAGTTACTAACAATGCCACATTTATCTTCACAAATCCAGGCTACATTTTGACCAATGGCAACCAAGTAACCTACTGAGGATATTTATTATTACTGAAAAAATTTCATTTACAGTTGTTAACTGATAATTTTTTTTAACTTCTGGGTTCACATCTTTTTGATACACTACATTAGCATAATTTAAACAAATTAGCAAATTCACAATAAGTATTGTAGGCAAACATTATTCCCCACAATGTACACTAATGTATAAGTAGGATTATTTGATATTTCCCTGGGGAACGACTTGCTAGTATATTTCATATCAGTGGTTTGTTTTCCTAAGAAAAAAATGTCTTGCATGTTAATAAGTTTTATAGATGTTCTAAGATATAAACAGATATCCATAATCATGTCTGACTCAGTTTTGGTAAGCTATCTTAAAATTACAAAGATTATAATCACTTTATTCTTTTACCCAGTAAATCCATGTTTCTCCACAGCAGTACAGTTCAGTCTATCTTAGCTTTTCCAAAAAATATTAGTTTAATTTACTTAAATCTTATATTAAAAGGAAAATGATTACCACACACATTATGTACAAAAATAGGCAATTCTCAGCCAAATATTTACATTTTGCAGTAAAATATATTGAACTCCTATAGAATCTGTCTTTCAGCAATTCTGCTACACTGTCTATTAGCCCATTGAGCAGACTTTTTAATTATGAAAAAAGGCTGATAGAAGATTACTAAGAACCTCTACTGTAGGAAGGGAAATTAATTACATGGGTGCTGAGAAAGGCAGTCACATAAATGCAGCTCTTTAATTGCCCTTCTGGCCATATAAGAATGGCTCTTGAGGCTGGAGCACTTCTTTTACATAAGGAGCTCCTCTGTTCTACACTGAGCTTATTGCCTTGTGTTAGATATCACTTCCTGTTCCTGGTGTTCTTTGTCCTGTTAGAGCATCTGTCACGTAACACCTTGCCAACCCCATTGCTAGAGCCGCTCAATCAGGGAGAGATTGTTGTCCTTCATTTGTAGTATGAGACAACTCACACAGATCACCGCCTTGTTTGGTTGTGGGAAGAGCCTTGCTACCCATGCATGTTATTAAATTCATTCCCCACAGTATTAATTAACGTTGATTTAAATGTATAAAACGTTGCTTCACTCAGAACCTATATGATTACTATCGCAGAAGCACAGAGACAAACCGCCCTGGGAGTATGGGATCAGTAGTACTTCTCCCCTAAAACTGATTACTGATGTCAATTGTTTGATAATGTGACACATTTTACTGATTTAAACCATTTTTCAAGAAGACCACCCACATTTTTCCTCTCAAAATCTCCATATTTGATCCCAGAATAGTTTTATATTTTACAATTACAACTATTTTCTATTCACAACATCTATCTTTGAAGAAAAACAGGCATCGTTTTTTTCTGTCTTTCTTGGCCAACCTTTGGTGATTTGAAATGTGTGGGAAATCCACTTCCAGAT
Organism: Chinchilla lanigera; assembly: GCF_000276665.1. Classification (NCBI taxonomy): domain Eukaryota; kingdom Metazoa; phylum Chordata; class Mammalia; order Rodentia; family Chinchillidae; genus Chinchilla; species Chinchilla lanigera. The sequence continues at coordinate 15,082,832 of NW_004955426.1, forward strand.
CCATATACTCTGTTGGGCACGGATCCCTGTAATGCCTTTCTACCTTCCTCAAAAGAAATTCGTTATCTTTTATGATAGAAAAAATTTTCCAACCCTACAAAACCACATTTGTATTTTTACATATCTTTGTATATTTTCCAAATAACACATATTTATATATAAATTAACGTTTTGTTACAGCCTCATCTTATAGAATACTAAGTTGCTCACTAGTCCTATGTCTTTTGGCAGACCACAGGTTCCCTTATATAAAATATTTAGTAAGATATTGATATGAATTTTATAATTCTGTGAAAAAGTGATGAAAATACCAAGCATTATAAAAATAAACCAGAGAGAAAAAAATGCCTTTGACATTTTTTCATTCACAGAATATTCAAACTTGAGGGTTGAAATAGTCTATATGTTATTTATTTATTTATTTATTTATTTATTTTGGTTTTTCTCCGGTACCGGGAACCGAACTCACGACCTTGCGCTTGCCAGGCAGGCGCTTTTGCCGC
>NW_004955426.1:15083639-15167542 GCF_000276665.1 Chinchilla lanigera
AAAATATTTGCATATATTTAATTTTCTCACAAATTTATTTTTATTTTTTATTTTAAAGGTAAAAGAACAAATGCATATTAACACACAGAGACATAAACAAAACAGCACAGAAACAATAAAAGCATAAAGAATTTCAGACACAGTAATAGGAAGTTAAGAGTGGTTATTATATTACATGTTGTTATCTTCAAATTACTTACTCAGTTAAACAAACACAGGCATGTAAGACTGATTAAAGAATTAAACATTAACTGTTCCTTTCCATAAAGCAATAGAAATAAGTAGTACAATTTTCTTAGCTATCTTGTACATACATATATGCATAATTTTTCTTTGTTTTTTTTTCTTTTTGCTCTTCCCAGTTGTTCTTTACTTTTGAGCACTTTCTCTCCCTTTCAGAATATTTACTGTACCTTTTAGATTTTATTTACTCTTTCAGGTTCTTATACTAGTGAGACAATACGGTGTTTACACATGCAGGTCTGACTTATTTCACATATGAATATGGTCTCTTTCTGCATCCATTTACCTATAAAAGCCTTGAATTTATATTTCTTTGTAGCTGAGTAATATTCCATTACATAAAAATAACATATCTTTTTTTATCCATTTTTCCACTGACAAGCATTTGGGTTGTTTCCACAATTTAGCTATTACAGATTGCACTGATACAAACATGCGTGCTCATGTATTACTATGGCATGATGTTTTAAGTTGTTCTGGGAAAATATCCAAAAGGTAAATAGCTGAGTTAAATGGAGCCTCTAATCCTAGTTTACTGAAGAATCTTCAGACTGAACTCCATAGTCTTTCCACCAGTCTACACTCCCACCAGCAGTGGAGAAGGGTTCCGTTTTCCCCACAGCCTCACCAGCATTTGTTATTGGTTGCTATCTTTATGATAGCCATTCTCTCCGGAGTGAGGTGGAATCTCAGTATTGTTTTAATTTGTATTTCTCCATTGACTAATGATGTTGAACATTTTCTCATGTATTTATTTGCCATTGTATTTCCTTATTTGAGAAATGTGTATTCATCCCAGCTGCCCATTTTGAGGCTGGGTATCACACATTTAAAGTTGCAAAAGTGATCGTAAAACCTGTATTTGTACTCAACTTTCTAAATTGTCAACATCTTTCACTATAAAATCCACTGCTTATTTTTATTATTTGAAAACCAATTATAAATAGTTGGGATACAATCAAAGTTGAGATTTAATAAATCATTTTTCTTTTCACTGCTGTCTTTCTATATACTATATTTCAGGGCTACTCACCACAAATGGATAGCATAAAAAATAAGATATTTATCTAATTATTATCAGTTGATAGTAAGAGTTTTCCATTTCAATAATTCAATTTACTTTAAATGTATAGAAAAGGGTTTAATAATATTAGATGTTCAGAAATGGTAGTGGGTTTTACTTTTAAGAAATTCACAAATCTGGAATATTGAAGATTTAATTGACAAGTGCTGTTCTTCGTTTCTTACTATTCATCACTCTGTATAAATATTTCCCTCCTGGCACACAAATGGGAAGTATAAACCCATGCCATCTGGAAAGCGATCATAAACAGGTAGAGAAATAAGAGCAATTTATATCTTTTTGGCATAGTTTTTAGCAATATTTTTGTAAGAAAAATGTGTGTGGGCAAATCTTGCACATGTAAATTGAGTGATGTTTACTGACTTTTTGAAAAATAACTACACTCATATACATATTTATTTTAACAGAGTTTTCATAAAAGTGATTGACTAAATTTGTACTTGGAAAGAGCACATACTTAAAGGTCCATATCAGTTTTTTGGCCTTCATACGTGATTTTATAAGCACATGAATTAAAATTATCCCTCTTTAAAAATAAAACTACTATTGGGAATTTTAGACTTAATTACACTGATTTCTAATCACATTTCAAAAATCTCAGTAAAGCATACATTATATAATTTAGGGAAGTTTAATACCTACTAAGTACTCAATTCAGTAAAGTATTTCAAAGGTGGATGAAACAAACAGTCTAGTTTCTTTCGTAATACAGGGAACTGAGAAGCACAAACATTGATCTATTTTGAGAAGATTATATACCAGCATGAAGTGGAAAGTAAATATCTTTCTTCTCATTTCTGATTTCATTGATTCTTTTTTATTATTAAATATTTTAAAATATCAATGTTAGAAAGTCTGAAATACTGTTATGAAAGGTAAGACATATTTTTGCAGTCTTTTTAAAATGAAGTGCTATATATTCTTAGCTCAAAATTTGGAATTGGTTATGGTAAAGAATAAGGCATTGAATGAATGAATGCTTTTTAAAGAATTTTATAGCCTTAATAATTTGCATACTGTATTAAAGTTATATAAGGCACAATACAATTTTATAACTGCATATATCCATGGATATTGCCTTCAATAATTTAAAATGGAGTAGACATTTATTTTAAGAGGACAAAACCACTTTCTAAGGAGAAAATGTGTCTTGTTCTTTATTAAGATTAAGATTGTTTTACATTAATTTCACCAATACAGAAGGGATAATTGCAATATATGCATTTAATAAAGTATCTATATTTAACATTTCCAAATAGCTCTTCTAAACAAAGTAAAATAAATGAAGAAAATCTTACGAGTAAAAGTTGAAACTTTTTACTGAATAGGATTTTAAATTATTAATAAAAATAAGAAAAGGTATTCAATCTCCAGAAAAAAAGTACATTAAAAATCCAGTAAGGTACCGTCTCTAATCCATGTCCCATAAAGCCTGTAATAATGTCAGACAACAGTACCAACTTCTTATAAGAATACTCAGCAATTGTGAATGTAATGCACTGCTATTCAGTGTATACATAGATATAACTAGGCTATGACTTTTTTGTTAGTGTCTACTATTATCTGAACATTTACAATATGTGAGTGGAGATTTATGTCCTATGTGCTTCTCAAAAGATATATCTAACAAAACCTATCTACTGAGTAAAAGGCATGTCAAAAACATTCATAGATCTCTTCTTCACATAGTTACATTAGCATAATGCTACACTGTACACATTCACATTGGAAATGAAAAACAGATGTCCTTTTATAAATGTTAGAAAGGCTTGCATGAAAAATGAAAAATAGAGAACAGAATTATGATTATTAAGCTGAATTGTAGGAGCAAGATCTTCTTCAAAATAAGCAAATGGTATTCTATCAGAGCTGTCTAAACATGAAGAGAAATATTACATAGATTCATGAGACCCACAATCAGCTTTATTGAGAATAAGATTAATCTTTATTTTTAAGGGTTATTTATCCAGTCATTCATGTAGTTTCATTTTATTTCTCCACACCAGTACTTAGTGAGAATTTGTTGGAGCTTCTGTTAATCACTTTTGTGTTACTACACACACACACACACACACACACACACACACACACGAAAACTGCTTAAGAAGATAACTTCTCAAAGTCCCGGTGGTGTGGCCAAGGGCTTCAGGGCAGGGGATGCCTGTTGGTTGCTTCACCTCACAGTAGAAATCGCAAAGTCATGCACATTGGGTGTGAGCAAATTACATCTTGAACAAAGGGCAGAGGCAAAAATATGGGTCCAGTCTTAGGGCCTCACAGCAACACAGTATCATGGAATTATCTTCTGAAACGATGGCCCCAGTGACCCAGGGACCCCCAAACTCACCCTAAAGATATTAGCAATTAACAGTGGCATCACCCTGTGGATAAAGACTTTGACATATGAAACTTTGGACACGGGTGACATAATTCAACCATATTGAAGCAGATTCAGTAATATATATTTTTCTAGGTTTAGCATGAAAATAATTTTATTGGTGTGGATGTACACTAAATATTTTTCATTTTGATTTAGGAGGTTATTGCAATGTTTAAAAAGTATTCAATCATGTTTTCAAAGGCATGAATCAAGATTTTATTTAAGATCATGCTGATAAGGAAAAAGATCACTGCAGGTGGGTTCTACAGTAGAAGACAGAGATTGACACAACTTTATTTTTTTGGTTTTTGTGGTTTTTTTTTTTGTTTTTTTTTTTTTTTTTCCAGTACCAGGAATCAACCTCATGACCTTGCACTTGCCAGGCAGGCGCTGTGCTGCTGAGCTAAATCCCCAGCCCTACACAACTTTAAATACAGAATGGGAAACAACAAACTCAAAGAACAGCTGTATGGATTTAATCAACGGAAAATTACTAAAGTGAAACTGCACACATTAGGGGCAGTCTGATCAACCCAGCCTGACAGGATTCTTCCTAAAAGAAGGCCAGGTGACCTGACATCAGCTGTGAAAAGGTGGAAGATGAGAACCTAATTAGAATTTGACAATGATCAGATATTGAAAATAGTGGTTTCCAGCTCAACTGGTTTAGAAGGTTTGTTTTGCCAAAATTAAATTTTAAAAAGAAGTGTGCAGTGGGCCTAGAAGTTTCAGAAGCTGAACAAAAGAGTCTCTAGCTATTGATAAAAAGTGTCATCTGTGAAAATGTTAAAATCTTAGAGTAAAAATTCAGATTTCCAGGATTTGATAACTTTCTCAACAGATTACCACTTGGGTGATCTGAGAAAAGTTTTTCAAATATACTCCTGATCTCTACTGTAACCTATTGATAAAATAATATATCTTGTATAAAGTTTCTTAAAAAATCAAAAAGTTTTTATGTATACAATTAGAGGAATTCCTGAATAACCTGAAAGAATCAGATGTGTTTACACTGAGAACATTATTAATATTCATTCTATTCAAGAGAATGGATAAAAATACAGAGAAATTCACATATTTAAAACACTCAAGGGTGATTATTTTTATTTACATAATTCTACTCAGGCACATACACTGTCATTCTGGTTAAGATAGGTAAAAATATAGATGTATGTGTCTGTGATGAATCTGTAAGGAACTATTTCCATTTTTATGAAAAACAATTAAATTTCCATTTTAGTTATATTGGCCTTCGATAAATTTTTTACAATTTCCTGACCAATTCTTGGACGTTGAATGTTGCTTTTTCCTCACTGCACCATGTTATTATGTGCTTCCAAGTTGTGTGATAACTCAGTCAATAACTTTTATCCTTTCACATCCAGAAGTTATTCAGCTACATTTCTCATTTCATGGGTCAGCTGCTTCCTTTGTTCTCGTCTATGAAGGATAAACCCAACCATTCTTATTGGATTGCAGGCAGGTACTGTGAGTCTTAACTCTATTATGGATCTTGACTTGTCACAGATGAATTGCTTCTCTTTGGTGCAACTTGAGCAATCCATCTAGTGTGGGGGAAAAATGCCATCTGTGTGCAAGTAAAAGCACATTTCAGAACAAACGGACGCTTCTCCTGTTTGAAATGAGTGGTGCCCATTGGTAGATGACAAAGCCACAGTCAGTGTAAAGCTCCCAGAAGATTGTCTGTTGAAGGAGAGTTATAACTGGAAAAATTATTGCAGAGATTGTGTATCATGGGCAATTTCTCTCAAAATTAAACTCTTAAATGTGATAAAGGCTACAAAATTTTATTTTTTTGTTGTAAGTAGTGAAAAGTACGTTTTATCTTTTTTAAAGTGGTAAAGAATAAAATTAAGTTTATAGGCTTGCAAAAAGTTTTGGAGAGAGTTGTAGAGAAAATTAAGGTAAAGTTATCTCTCTTTTCTCTCTTTTTTCTCCTTTTATACAAAAACCCTTTTTTTATTTCTGTAATATAATATGATCAAATTACAGAAGTCTTTTCAATGAAGACAAATTCAAACATCATGTGTCAGTGAAAATCATAGAGAGTTTTATGATATTTATTATTTAGTATTTAAGAATTTAATACTGCTTCTTTTGGAAAAATTATCAAAGAGTAGTTTTATGTTGGGTGCACGCCTGTAATCCCAGCACTCTGGTGGTCAAGGCAGGAGGATCGTTGTGAATTCGAGACCTGCCTGGGCTAAAAGTAAGCTCATGGTCAACCTACACTGAATAGTGAGATCTTCCCTCAAAAAAAGTAGTTTTTATTATTTTCAGCATTTGCAAAACTCTTTGTAAGTAAAAATGTATATTATCAGCAAAATGATTTACTTGGTAATAAATAAGATATTGCTTATGCTTTTCCAGTTTTCACAGGATTGTGTAGATTTAGCTGTTACTCTCAGTAATAAAGTATATTCACTTTCTTTGGAGTAAAAGCTTGGTTCAAATGTTAAAATTCACGAAAAATATGTTAGCATATAGTGTGATATCAGTGGACTCTTAAGCAATAAAAACAAAGTAAATTAATTTCTCCTGAGGAGATATACTTTGTATTTATCTGAGAGAAATAATTTGTATTAATTTTTCTGATGAATAAGATAAATTATGTTATTTAACAACATATCCTCAATTGGAAAAATGAGGCCAAATTGTAGGGAATTTATAAACACAATTTTTGTACTTGTAACAATGAAATAATAATATTTTATAGAAGTAACATTGAATTATTTATTTATTTTTATTTATTTATGTAACAGGGTATCACTATGCCCTTAAAGCTAGCCTTTAACTCACTTTGTATCCCAGGCTGACCTCAAATTTGCAGCAATTCTCCTGCCTCAGCCTCCCCAAGTGCTGAGATTATAGGTATGCACCATCAGGCCCAGTCTTGTTTATTATTTTGACTCATAAAATCAATGCCATACGTAAAACATTGAGTATAGATATTTCAAAACAACCATGCATTTGAAGGATATATGCTTTCATTATTTGTTACATATATTTTATACAATTTCAGGTACTATTTTAATTTAAGATAAAAATTGAGATTTCATAATGTTTATAGGTTTATAGGTGTAGATATGACTTTTAATATTGTATTGATATACAGAAATATACTTTGTTTTATTTCAAGAAAGGGTCTTACTATGTAGTTCAAATTATTTTTAAGCCCATTATGTTGCCCAACTTGTTGCAATTCTCCTGCCCCAGCCTCCCAAGTGCTGGGATTACAAATGTGCACCAGCATGCCTGGCTCCAAGATCCAATACTATTTTAAAGATATTTTAAGTTAATTATTTGACTTTTGAAATTACTTTAAATATAGAATACCCCTGAGATATATTTATACACTATATACAAACCTAGTACTTAAAGAATTCTTTAATTTGAATATACATATATATATAATTTATATGGTAAATATTTGCCAGCTATGTAAAAATATATTATACAATATTTATATCTTTTTCATATAGGGAAAGAATCTTAAAGAACTCATTAAAATACAAAAGTGTTTTTCCTTGTTTTTGTGACAACTGTATTATATTTTACTGTGTTTTAGATGCAATACTTCATATTAAATACTTCTGATTTTTATTTTCTCTTAATATAAGGATTTTTGTTACATTATTTTATTCTGATAACTTGACATATTTCCATCTGCAATAATGTTGTAATCTTTCTCCTTATTTTCACTATTATGTTTTGTTTGTTTGTTTTGGAAGTTGAAATCAGGACCTTGCACCTGACAGGCAGGTGCTTGTGCCACTGAGCTCTATCCCTGGCCTGTTATTGTCACTGTTAATTAGCATGTTGGACACTTTTGTATTTATTTCATCCATTCTTTATTTTCCTTCCCCCTTTCTTTTTTATTCCTCTTTTTAGTTTTTTGTGAAAATGTCTCTCAAAATACCCTTTTACTTATGCTTGATACACTAAAATTCTTTTTACCAAATTGGAAAGGAGGCAAAGAATAGGAATTGGTAATGAGGAAAGCAAAAGGTTTATATACTCAGTGATAAAATTTTCTGCGATTTTTCATTGATCTTTTCTGAGCATCCTTATCAGCATCTGCGAAATGTTTTCACGGAAACTTTTGCTGATCCTGAAGTATATCTTTGTTTCAATTTTCATTTTAATTTCATTCATTTTTTCATGGACCTGTAGTATTTTCTTACCTAATTTTATTCATTTTTAACCTTGATGTTCTTTTCCCAAGTTCTTAAATTGAATACTTAGCTTATTGTTTTTCATCATTTTGACTTTCAAAAACTTTGTTTAAGGTTATGTACATTTTCTTTAATTCTACTGTCATTGGGTGGCATTGCTTCCAATCCTTGTACATTTTATTTTTCTTCTATTTTAATGATTTTTGAATGCTAGCTTTGATTTCTGCCTTACTGAATACTCTTTAGTAAAACATTTTTAAATTTATACAAGCATTTATTAATTTTCAAATCAATCACCTATTTTTGTTGTAATTTCTTTGATATTTAATGATGTGCATTTTATGACTTATAACATGGACTAAGCATGCATGCTTGAGAAGAAAGCATATTTCATAATGCAATAATAACTATTTTCCAGCAAGTTGTCATAATATAGCAGGGGCTCGACCCAACACAAATATGTTTTCTTACAGATTTTAAAGTTGGAAGTACTAAACTAATTCTCACTGGGCCACCTTCTCGGCACTGGGTGAGATTATGTATGCTTTTTTGTCTTCCACAGTTTCTAAAGTGGATGTACTCACTGGATCACAAGCCCTTTCATTGGCAAACCTAGCAGCTTATTATCTTCAAGGCTTTCAGTAATTCTCTGACTTCTGCATCTATAGTACCACCTCCTTTTCAGATGGACTCCATACCCTGTCTCTTTCCTTTGAGACTACACATATTTCAGCTGTTAATTCAATGAATTACATTTTAATTTCCAAAATTCTTTATTTAACCAGATCTACAAAGTTCTTTTAACCACATAATGCAAAGCCATCACTGTGTCCGGGTATAACAATATGAATGTATTTGGACATAGGTTTCAGTCTAGTACATCCTTTAGGCACTGAATTCTATGTATGTCTTTAAATCAGAACTGAGTAAACTTTTTGGAAAAAAATTAGAAAATGACAACTTCGTATGTGACTGAACTATATTTTAAAATGGCCACAATTTTCTATGAGATTAACAACAAAATGTTTGTTGTAGTTTCTTGTTGCTTGGAAACAATACCAAACAGCCACAATTTAAGTAAGGGAGGAGAGGTTTATTTTGGTTTGTGTTTCAGAAGTTTCGCTCCATATTCAGCAGGCTTACATGCAGAAATGGCGTGATGGAAGGAACTAGACAGAGAAAGGCTGTCCCGGTGGTCAGGAGGCAGAGGCAGAAGCAAGGAGCAAGGAAAGGCGACACACCTTATCCTCCAGGTCACTTGCCATCATTGTCCTCTTCGGCCCAGACAGTGCTTTCCAACTACAAGTCATTTATGTTACCCTGAAGGTTCAATCAACTCCTAAAAGCCTGCGTTATGCGCACAGGGGGCTTTGGGGTACACACTCCCTGGAAACCAAAACACTATTTAAATAGAGCATATCTTACTCTGCTCCTCACCTTCCTAGGTGAATTGAAAAGATAAATTATAATGAATCTACATTTTGCCTCATATGTTCACTTCTAGTATATCCCCACCTTTACTTTTGTCACTCAAAAAAAGCAGCAGATATACCCAAGTTTTCTCAGTGAAAGAAAGCTGGAATAGAAATTATGTTCTTAACAGAAACATAGTAAAATAGAGCCTTTGTTTTCTCAGAAAAAGCACTTACCTTCTAATATTGAGAGCGGGACAGTGATACAAGGCATTGATTCATCAGAGACTAATACTTGTCAAATTTCTGCCCAAAGATCAATTTCAAGAAAGCTAAAGAAGATGATATCTTCTTTATCTCTTAATGCTTTAATAGTTCCCATACATGCTAAACACAGAAAGCACATTTAAAAAGTCATGAAAAGAATTGTATCTGTTTTAACTGTGAATAACTCTGCTTTAACACATTGTAATTAATCACACAGATCAGACTGAAAGGAGCATACTGAACTTGGAATGTTAATTTTTATAAACTAAGGAAGAGAATATTAAACAGCAGAAATAGTAGTGACACATAGGGAACATTCTTAAAATATATCTTATATTTGCCCTGTGTCTAGGTTACTCTTCTCTTCTTGCTGAGACAAAATACCTGATGCCCAAAATTAAGGAAGGAAAGGTTTATTTAGCTTACAGTCTGTGGAGCTTTCAGTCCATACTCCACTGGCTCTAAGGCAGAGTGGCACATGGAAGAGGGCAAATCTTCATTGTGACAAACAAGAGCAAAAGCAACAAGAGCAAGGGGGGAGGAGAAGTGGCAAGCCGTCTCTTTCTTTCTCTTATACTGTGTGCAAACTATCTGCCCCAGGGCAGGTGTAGCAGTCACATCCATAATTCCAACACTGAACCATAAATCAATCATACATCCAGAAGCCTACCACATGGCTGCATGAGGATTTGGGGGCACACACAGACAAAAACCGTAACATTTCACCCCCAAAGACTCACACCCATCCCTTTATGCAGAAGACATTCTAGTCCATCTCTAAGAGTTGCCAAAGTCCTAACAGTTTCAGCATTGTTGAAAAGTCCAAATACCAATTCTCCTTCTAGATATAAGGCAAATTCTTAGTTTCAAGCCCCTATACAAATGAAAAGTTAAACACTTTCAACATTCAATGGCACACAGTAAACATTACCATTCCAAAAAGTACAAACAGGAGGGCACAAATCATTGAGACCAAAGTAAGTCCAAAATCCAGCAGGGCTAATATTATTTCCTGTAGTTCCCTGTGGAACATTGAAAGCAATTTGTGGCACATTGTAAGCTCCAAAACGTTTGCACGACTCCACCCCTGTGGCACTTCCAGAGGTTACAGCTCCCATGGCTTCTCTTTTAAGCCCACTTTGCTCTCTCCTTGCAGCTTTCCTTAGACAATCCATGTTCCTGGCTTTTCTAACCTTCTGAAGTTTACACTGTGCCGCTTGTTTACACTCACAGCTTCAAACACTGCCCTCTCAGGGACACACATCCTGGCCATCCACACTTTCCCAAATCGAGGTAGAAGCCTTTTTAATCTCAGAACTCTTGCATTCTGTAAGCACCTAAAACCAGTGCCACCTGGATGATGCCAAGGTCTGCTGCCACCTGGAGCAGTAGCCAAGCTTTCTCCTCTCTTGGTCATAAGGGTCAAGTGCCTGCATCTCTGGGCACTCTAAATCCAATTCTGAGGAGCAAATTCACTATGCTGCTGCCTTTCTGGAACAGGTGCTCTGTGGCTTTCTTCTCAAAGCAAAGGCTCTCACCTTTGCACTTTTGAGGCTGCAAAGGGTGGAGACTTGCTGCTTGTGATGCTCTCAGGCCATCTTTTCCATTCTCCTGTTCCTTTTCAGCAATGGAGAGCTCCTCAGTCTTATCTTTGCAGGCCACAGCTTTACTAGAGTTTTCTTTCTGGCTAAACTGACAACATTTTAAATCATCCTGCTAGGCTCTTTGCTCGTGATTCTCAATATAAATCTGGCTAAAATCTCCCAACAATAGCCATGCCACCACCTCAACATTCGACTGCCTTGAAATTTCTTTTGCCAGATTAATCAGTCCACTGCCCTTAATCTCAGTATCAAACAAAGTCTCTGGACACAAGCAAAATGCAGACAAACTTTCTGCCAATCCATAACACACATCATCTGGAGTCCAACAACCGATTCAGTCCCACTTTCCAGCAAAAACCTCCTGATCCTGGTCTTTATCAGAAGGATTTCTATCAGCCTTCTCATCTTCTGAGCTCTGACCAGAATCTCATACAGAACAGCTGAAGGTATTCCAGCTCTACTTTTTCAGGCGACATCTCTGAACCATTCCAAACACTTTACACAAGCCATTTCCAAAGGCCTTTAAACCACATGGTCTGGTGTAGTCACAACAAGGACCCCACTTCTTGCTACCAAATTTTGTCTTGGTTATTTTCTGTCTTGCTGAGACAAAGTACCAATGCCCAGAATTAAGGGAGGAAAGGTTTATTTATCTCACAGTCTGTGGAGGTTTCAGTCCATAATCGACTGGCTCTAAGGCAGAGGGCAAACGTTCATGGTAGGCAGAAAACAGCAAAAGCAGCAAGAGCAAAGAGGGAAAAGAAGTGGCAAACAGTCTTTCCTTTCCTTTATATTGTATGTAAACTATATGCCCCAGGGTGGGTGTAGCAGTCACATCCATAATTCTAACATTGGACCATAAATCAATCATAAATCTAGAAACCTGCCCCATGACTGCATGAGGATTTGAGGGGACATGCAGACACAAACCATAACACCCTCCAAGAGAAACTACCAAATTATATCATGCAGTATGCTCATATTTTATCAAAACTTTCATGGTTAGAAAATGGACAGACTTGTTTGCTGCTTGATTTTTTTTTTTTTTTTTTTTGTACTGGGAATCAAACTCAGGACCTTGTGCTTTCTAAACTAAAGAATCTATTCAATACAAAGTAAACAGAAGAAAAAATAATTTAAAAAAGAGAACTTAATAAAGTGGAAAACAAAAATAATATAGAGAAGCCATAAAATCAAAAGCAGATTATGTCAGATCAACAAAATCAATAAAACACCTGCCAGACTATGGTAAGAAATGAGGTGGCACATATTATCAAAATCAGGTATAAAAGAGAGTACAGCACAATGATTTCATTAATATCAAAATGTAATGATAGTAGCATGATCAATTTAGTTTTAATAAATTTGAGAATTCAGGTAAGCTAAATGACCTCCTTGAAATACACACTACCATTAATTACTATCATTTTCTTTTGAAACCCTGTATCATTTTATTGTTTTTGTGTTGTGTTGTTTTTGTCTATTTTGTTGTTATTTTGTTGTTTTTATTCTCTTTAAAATTAAAAAAAAAACTTATAGAAGAAGAAATTGAAAATCTAAGTAGGATGTTATCTTTTAAAATTTTTGAATCAATAACTAATATGCTTGCAAGGCACAGAGAACCATACTCAGATAGATTTAATTTTAAATTCTATTAAAATGTTAAGATAGAAATTGTGCCAATATTCTATTATCTCTTCAGAAAGTAAAAGTAGATGTAAATTTCCTAATTGGTTCTATGAGTTTAGAATTACCCTAATATGCAAATGAGATAATGACATTACAAGAAAAGAAAGATATATGAACATCATTGTCACTCATGAACAACGATGCAGAAGTCCTCAAAAATATGTCAAACCCATTGAACAGTATTATGCAACTTAGTCAAGTGAGAGTTATTTCACCATGGAAAGATGTTCAATACTTGAAAATCACTAAATATAATCTATCACATCATCAGGTTATTGTAGAAAAAATCACAGTACTCATAGATGTTATTATTTTGAGTGTGAAGAAGTAGAAATTATCTTGAAAAGACTGAGGAAAAATTGTAAGATTTCTTCTTTCACTACTCCTTTTCAGGTTCACAGAGATGCTCTAAGTAATGCAATAATTCAATAAAAGGAAACAAAATATATACAAATTAGGAAGGAAATAATAAAACTATTACCAGATAATGTGATTACTTACTATGGAGTGTCTGAAAAATGACAACGACACAAAAACAAAGAAAAACCAATACAAAATAAAAAAAATTCAAAACCACCTAAGACTAATAATGGATTACAAAATAGTTTCAGCACCCATGATTAATAAATAAATGCCAATTGCTTTATAAGATGCCATGCATAAAAAGTGGAATTAAAAAATGTACTATAATGTACATTTGAACTGCCTCAAAAGAAATATTTAGGTGTGACTGTAACAAGCTATATACAAGATTTTTATAATTAAAAGAACTGATTTTAAAAATTAACATAAACTTTATAAATTAAGAAATGTTTTGTGTTGATGTATCAATAGGCTCAAGATGTCCGGTCTTCCAGTAAGAAGTATAGAATCTGTGTAATGCTGCTCAAAGACCCATAAATTGTTTTGTGAAAATTGAACAGAGGAATCTAAAGATTATAAAGACAGCAATAGATCCTGGGAAAGTAACTATATTCCAAATATGTATACAATGTTTTAAAAGGAAATGTTAAATCTCAATAAGAAGAGAAATCTGGTATAAAATGGACAAAGACATCAGTAGACTCCTCACAAACTATGATAGCTTGTAAATTCATGAAAATTAAGCATATAAACACATCCCATCATATGTTACTAAGGAAGTCTACTTTTCTGGTTTTTGGTGATGCCTTCAATCCAACTAGCACCCCTTGAGAACTATCAAGTATGCTGTCACTGAGCTATATCCCCAGGCCAGTGGAAAATCTGATGAAAAACAGAGATGCATGTTTGTTAGAATCTCCAAACTTCAGCATACTGTAACACCACTTGTTGGTGGTGCAAAATCGACCAAATTAAGAAAGTAAAGTAAATTCTGTTGGTAGATGTCAGATGAGTCAATGGGACCCACTTCAACAATACCTTCCCACCTTGAGCAAGCTATTCCAAAAGCAGTTGGAACATAAACACTCGAGCTAACAACACCTTGCTTTCTAATTTTTACAAGTGTGGGGTAGATTCTTCTGGGTTTTTCCTTACATACTTATGATTCATGAAAATATTCATGCCTATGAGTGGTGCTCTGTAAGGGCATGATCACAAATTTACTTTTCTTCTCTTAATATATTAGCCTTAACAAGAGACTGTTAAGTGATGATAATGATAGAAATGGCTTTGTTTACTAATTATTTATAATGTATAATTATAAATAATAACTCTACATAATTATAAATGATGATAAATAATTACATTATATTATAATTATAATTACTATGGACATATATACACAGTGTATGTTTACTCACAAATATTAACACATTTAAGATAAGTCATTTTACTGGGAATGTTTTCAATATTTCAGAATTTATTATGCTTATATTTTCTGTATAAAAATGGAAAATTAGAAAATGGAAATAAATAAGTCAAAAATGCACTCAAATGAACAAATTTAGTCACTGTTCCAAGTTTGTATTTCTGTGTCTCATTTAAAACTTTAAAAATTTTAATAAATTATTTGTGTTTGATATTTTACACAGGATAGGGGAATTAAAATTAATCAAGATAGTATATAAATTAATTAACAGGTATAATTACACATCAATAAAAATAATTCTGTATATGTACCTAGGGTTATTTAATTGCAAATATTAAATTATATTTTGGTCTCTTACAAGCTACTCTAAACATTATCTTCAGAATGGAGAAATGAAGTAAAACTATTGATTTCCTTTACAAAATATGTATTTATGTATAAGTGTGATTAGCTTATGGAAGTTTTAAAAAACAGTGTTCTCTTTTTGGGATAATTTAATGTGTTAAAAATGCATGAATTTATACATCATTTGAAGGGTTCATAATACTCACGAAATATCATAATTGAAATAAATGGTCTGGGATGCCAGAATGAAAGATTAGCATGAAATTGGTTGTTCTTCCTGTTGTTCATCTCATTAAGGGATCTACCTTGATGAAATATGTATAAATATCCTTTTTCCCAAAATATTAAGAGGCTTTAGCTTGATTTATTAGAAAGACATTTCCAAATTATTATTAAAAGAAGATGCTGAAATGATTTTAGTGGCTGAACAATAACTACAATGTAATTAACTCATCTTAAATATAATTGAAAGAACATAATTACACTGTGATTGGTTATATGATTTAAGACTACAGAATTTCAAATCTAAATGTTATGAATACCTAATAATTTAAGCCCAGACAATTCAATATTCACTCCCAAACTCAACTCTACTGTGACAACTGCATATTTTTAGATATTACAGTGATTTTTTTTATTACTGTATGTGTGGTTATCAAGCATTACCCAGGCTATGATTATGAAACAGAGTCATGAACAATAAGGAATCAGGATGAAGTAATGTCTGGCTCTGGGATTCATCAGCAGAGAATTTTCAAGCTTCTAAAAAGCTTGAAATCTGGAAACATTTTTATTTATCTAACCCTCCACTGAAATCTGTTAAGAAAGAGACAGAGGGAACTGAGACAAAGTAATCTTCCATTGCTGAACAGTAAATTAGGAAGACCCTGGTTGCATTAAACATCAGGCTCACAATAATTAAAGCAAAGACATTTCCTGTTTTTACATATATGGTAGAAGTGAAAGGAAGAAAGTACTGTCTCTAGGATATAAATAAATTCAATATGTGAAGGTTTAAAATGGAAGATTTCTTGTTTCTTCTTATACATATGGGCAAAAGATACTTTATTTTCTGCTTTACGTGTCTTGCCTACACCCATCAGACATTACACTTTATCCGTTCATATGCACTAAGTGAAAAGTTTTGACTCAGCGGAGGGAGCGCTGAGAAATGTGTTGATGATTGAAATAGACAAGGGAAGAACGGCATGTCGAAACTGTTCATCAATATCCAAGCTGAAACACAAATGCAGTATCTGACTCAGGCACAGTCAGTAGCGCCAGGTCTGAGGAAAAGGCCTGCAGTTTTGATATGGGCTGGTTCACAGGCACTGAAATAACGATGTCTCAAAAGATTATTAAACAGAAAGAAAAACAAAACAAACAAACAAAAATCAACATTGGATCTGAGATTTGGGCAATGTTCTGGAAGCCCCCATAATGGATTGGAAATAAAAGGTTCTCTCCAGCGTTAATCAACTTGGAATGGTTTTCCACATTTCTCTGGGTCCGTGAGAAAGGCTCCAGTCACCACTTGCATTACTTTCCTTCTGCAGCTACGATAAACTATTGCACAATTAGCTTTGTGAGTTTCTTAGCTTGTGACTTTTTTCCTATGTCTTAAAAGACATAAGCAGTGCAGCGTTTTCAATTCTTAGTGCTTCTATATCATATAACGTAATTTATTTCTCAATTGCATTTCTTCTGATTCAATAGACCCTTATAAACATACTGAGCACACTCCAAAAATCCAGAATGTTCCTGCCCCTCAAGACCCTTCATTTAGTAACAACTGCAAAGTCTTATTTGTTATATAAATTTAAATATCTTCAGTAATAATAATAAGGTCAGAGACAGTCTGGGGGCTTTTATTCAGTCCATCACACCAAAGCCTTGTTCACCTCCCAACTTGAGAGCCAAGAATCGATAATCTAATTTAACGGAAACATGATCTGAACATGCTTTTCTTGGAGCAATTTCTTTATGGGTTAAATTAATCTGACCATTTATGTTTTTAATTGTATTTTGAAAGCTTTTTCACTAGAGATATAATGAAATGCTAGCCAGGTGTGTGCAAGCACCTGAGGTCAATCCCTGGCGACTAAGTCACTTTCCTCTTTGCTAGGAAAAGGTACCCAGAACTCATAAGTTAAAAGAGGAAAAGTTTATTTTAGCTCAGAGCTTGAGTAGTTTTTGCCAAGGTGTGCTGGCTGAAATGCACAAAGGGAGTGGTGAAAAGCTTTTGGGGAAGCAAAGCTACTCAGGTTACAGTTACCAGGAAGCCGAGAAAGAAGGGAGGAGCCAAGAGGAGAGATCTACCCTTCTCTAGTCGTGCAAACCTCTGGCAAAAGCCCTCCTTCCAACAAGATGTTCAGTTCTTAAACTCACCAGTGGATGATTCTACTGCTGAGTACAGAGGTTCCGTGGTTGAATCATCTGCAAAAGCCACTTGTAAGAACCTGAGACCTTTAAGAATATTCTTGACCTTAGCCATAACACGCAGTAGCAAACAAAATGAATGCTAATGCTAGTACATTTACCTTCAAGTAGTTTGTGGCTTATGTAATAGCAATTTTTGTATCTATCTCTATTATTACTTTTAGTAGGTATTATCTATTTCTCATTTATTCACAATTATGATTTATAACTTGTTATATTTTATTTAGCTAAAAATAAAGTCACAAAACTACAGTATTAAAATAATTGCTATTATCCTTCTGATTACTACTCAAAAGTAAAATTTTAATAAACTTTTATAACACTGTGTATAGTTGTATTCTTTTCCACACAATTTGGTAGAAATTATTAATATTAAAGTATTGTTATGGGTGGAGTTGTACTGCACAAAAATTCATGAATTGGAGTAAATATCTCACAATATGACTTCATTTGTAGAAAAGGTTTTTAATGTGATAATTGAGGGCAGGGCATACAGCTTAGTGGAACAGCAGGTGCCTGGCAGATTCAAGGTCCTGAGTTTGATTCCTGGTACCAAAAAAAAAAGTGATAATTGAGTTAACATTACATTATGTTAACAACATGGTTGATGTCCTTACATAATGAGAACAGGATATAAACAAGTAAACCAAAAAAATCCATGAGTCCAAAATGTGAAGGTGGCCATTTATAAACCAAGGAAAGAGGTCCCAGGAAATACTATCTTGTTTACATTTTGGCTTCAGAATTCTAATCCTCAGAACCTTGAAAACAAGATTTTTTATTATTTAAGATATCCAAGATAATTTTGTATGGCACCATTAAAATATAAATAACATAAAGATTGACCTTATTAGTTTTAATAGAATTATAGGATTCCTTTACAAGAATATGGCTGTATTAGTCAGTTTCTTGTCTCTGGAACAAAGTACCTGACTCCCTCAATTTAAAGGAGTGCTTCATTTCAGGTCACCTCATGGTGTCATGGGTTTGCAGTTCACTGTCATCTGGCTCCAGAGAAGAACATGCATGATTCATGGGAATTGTATACAAAAGCTTCTTAAACTGTTGTAACCATGAACCAAAGGGAAAGAACAAGAGAGAGAGAAAGAGAGAGAGAGACAGAGACAGAGACAGAGACAGAGACAGAGAGACCCAGAAAGAGACCCAGAAAGAGACACAAAGAGATAGAGACAAAGACAGAGAGGGACAGACAGACAGAGATAGAGACAGAGAGATTCCAAAGGTACATCCCAGGGGCTTACCTCCTCCAACAGACCCCCACATCGCATCAACTGATGTGTGTAGCACACCCAAGATCCTACTACTTTCTGAAAGCCCCACCTCTGGACATTAGAGATGTCAAATAACATTTTAGATCCAAACCATAGAATTCTACTTCTGGTTCCCAAAAGGCTCATGTTGATGTCATTATGCAAAACACATTTAGTCCATCTTTGAGAAGTGCCAAAGTCTTAACAGTTTCAGTATTTCTCAGAAGTTCAAGTTCAAAGTGTCTCAGGCTAACTGTTAGCTATGAGCCCCTGTAAAACTTACAAATTACAGGTAGTACTTCTATTGTAGTTACTTCCTATTCATGTAGAGTCCATTGATATGCTTACAAATTTCATAAAGTAAGAATCCATATGTATTTCTCAAACAACAAATGGATATAATTCATAAGGTTATAAAATCCTACATAAGGATAAGTTGTAGAGTATTAGTATTTTTTATAGGGATAGCTGTGATTTACAGGATTTAAAGATAATCTATGTGACTATGATATTTTGGGGAATCAGAGCTCTTATTGAATTATATTCTCTGATAGTTAATTTCAAATTAATCATAGCTAATTTCATATAATTGCACTTATTGTGGTTACAATACTTTATTATATAAATATAGAATAAATAAGAGTTAATTATCATAAATTATTTAAGTTATACATTAATTGGTAGCCTATGTTTTTCTTACTTGGTAGTTGCTATCTTAACGAGATGTTACATAAATTCTGATAGTTTGAAGAATAAAACTAAAAAATAATGCTACACAAAAAATTCTACTTGTTGACACGTGTGTTATTCTAGTTGCAAGTGGGACCACACTGTTGACATTTGTCTCAAAATATTTTATTCTACTTCTACTTTACAGTCATAACACACAGATTAAAATAAAAATATTAACAAAATGTTTTTATATCCTCAGAACATGTTTAAAATTATTTTGGTGCATTTTACGGATATCATTTCTTCAAGAAAAACAAAAAAATTGTTTTCAGGTTCTTTATTAAGAATCATATAGTTACATGAATGTACACAGCTTGTGAAGTTTGGGTAATGGGTCTTGTGAGTCTGGAAAGTAAATTGAGTTTAAAAATTTCAGATCATGAAAATGTGTTTTTAAGGAAAGTTATTGTGCTTATCTCTGTTTTCAAACTATAATTTCAAAATTGTAAATGCACTAATTGATACTTCTCAGTTATATTTTAATAATCATCTATGTGAAATACATATATTTTGTATGAAGTACTTGGGAGTGGTGGCGCATACCTGTAATCTTAGCACTCAGGAGACTGAGGTAGGAGGAGCACCATGAGTTTGAGACCACCCTGAGCTATATAAGCAAGTTCAAGCCAGCCTGCACTACAGAATGATACCCTGTCTCTAGATGAATAAATAAATAAGTAAATAAGAAAACACATTTTAGAAAATCCACATAATTGTTTACTAAAATAGTACTTACATTTTTTTCCTTGAGGCAACTAGGTAGTAAAATTTTTAATTAAATTTAACTGTTAGTGCTTATTTATGATTTACTATGAGAAAATTTGATATGCTTATCTATGGTATAATATTTAAATCAGATTAAATACATCTACACTTTAAACATTTATCATATTTCATCAGGAAGGCATTCAATATCATTGGCTCTTCTTTTAAAAATATATGGCACATCGTTATTATCCTTGAGTAACCATATTATAAAATAACTTACTAGAAATTTTTATATCTGCTACTTAGTATCCATTGATGAACCTCTTCCCAGCTCACTCTCCCGCTCTACTCTCCCCAGCCTCTGGTACCTACAATATACTCCTTCCTTGGGGGTGGGGATTTAGCTCAGAGGCAAAGCACCTGCCTGGCAAGCGTAAGGTCGTGAGTTCGGTTTCCGGTACAGGAGAAAAACCAAAAAAAAAAAAAAAGAAAAAAAAAAAAGAAACAAAATATACTCCTTCCTTTCCATAATCCGAATTCAACCCATGGCCTCACATGGGTTTGACAAAGGCTGTGGAACTCAACTACACTCCCAGTCCACAGCTACTACTGTTGACTTCTATGAGATCAACTTTTAGACTCTACAAATGAATGCAGTGTTTGTCTTTCCATGCATCGTATTTCATTTACTATAAGGATCTGTAGTTCAATCTATGTTGTCACAAATTATAAAATTTTATACTTTTTAAAGAAGAATAGCACTCTGTTGTGCATATGTACCACAGTTTCTTTACTGTAAATTGATGCACACTTCTAAAAGATTGTGCCCAGGAAATAAAGTGTATTAATCAGCTTTCCATTACTATAACAAATACCTGAGATAAATCAACTAATAATGAGAAAAGATTTATATTGGCTCACAGTTTTGGAGACTTTGGCTCATGAATTTTTGGTCCCATTTTTTTGACGAGGTTGGTAAATTTCTCTTCAAAAGCGCCATTGCTTTTCCTCAGGAAATCTACCCCATAGTGCGACCGCTGTATATAAAGTACTCACACTTACTTATACTCACAACTCCAGGGTACAAGGTATCCATTTCTTCACACCCTCACCAGCACTTCTGATGTTCACACTTTTATCATAGATATTCTAGTGAGGTGAAGTGATATTGCGTTGCTTGATTCATATTTCCCAGATAGTAGGTAATGTCAAGCACTTTTTATATATTTTTGGAAATATCTACGTTTTTATAAAAAAATGTTTCTGTTTATTTATTCATTTGCTGGATATTGGTGTTTTGGAGCTCTGTACATATTTTGAATATTAACCTTGTGTTATATGTGTGGTTTCAAAACATATTCACCAGTTCTGTAGGTTGTCTATTCATCCTGTTATTTATTTCCTTTGCTGTGCAGACTTTTAGTTTGGTGTAATTGCATTGTACTTTTGGTTTATATTTTCCAAGTTTTTTGGAATTGATTTTCAAAAAATTATCTGACATTCATTTTTTTTCTAGAGAATTTGCCTATATTTTCTTGTAGTACTTTCACATACCTATGTATTATATTTGAGTCATTAATCTATTTTGAAATGATTCCTGCAACTCATTCGAGATAGGGGTAATTTCATTCTCCTGCACACAGATATCTAATTTTTTTCAGTGCAATTTATTTAAAAACCTGTCTTTCTCCAATGCTTCCTCCTAATATTTTGTCTAAAATCTATCACTGATAGATATATGCTTTTATTTCTCTTTTCTTTGTTTTATTGGTCTTTGTGTGTATTTTATGGTAAATCCAAGTAATTTTATAACAATACCATCTATAGATTTTTATATCTTTGTTGCTATAGTTTGAAATCAGGCAGTATAAAGCTTGTTTCAATCTTTTTCTTCAAAATTTGCTTTGCTATATTGTTTTGAGTATGTTTAACTCTTATATATGTTGATCTTCTGTTACATAATCTTACCTGCCCATTGTTGAAAATTGAGTAGTAAAACTTTACATGATTGTATTGAAGCTAATTTCTCCTTTTTGGTCTATTAATGTTTACCTTATATATGTATATATGACTGTATACTTGTAGGCTTGTAATTGTTAGTTTGTTCTTTTCTTGCTAAAAGGAACTATTCTTGTGTAGTTTTCCTGTTTTACCTAAATATGATTACCCCTTCTTTCCTTTGGGTTTTATTTGCATAAAGCATCTTTTTCCATTCTTTTGCTTTTAGTCTTTGTATGTCCTTAGAAGTGATATGCATTTTTAGCAATCAACATATTTGCTCTTATTTCTTGTTGTTTATTTTGGTTGTTTTTTTATAAATATATTCAATCAATTCTTATCTTTTAATTTCACAGTTTAATCCATTAACATTTAAGGTAATTATTGACAGGTTAGGTCTTCCTACTTTCACATTTTTATTGTACTTCAGTTTTTCTCTCCTTAGCTTACAGTCTTTGCAGTTAATCAATTTACTCCAATAATGCATTTAGATCCCATGCTTATTAAGACTTGTTTTCATGAAATATGTTTGTGTTTTGGCTGCCACAGCATTACCAAACCGCATTTGAGTATGTCAGATTATTTTGAAATATTTGCAAAACGGTATGGTCATAAATATAACAAAAATCTAAAAAAAAAAAAAATATACTAATACACATACTTGCACTCTACCCTTCTCAACATTATGAAATTTTTATGCCTCAAGGTATATCCTTCTGTGTTGTTTTTCTTAATGTACTAACATGATGGGAATTGTTTCTGTTTGATCTCCACATTAAATAATTGAAAGATTTATGCACTATGTTTACTATACTAAAACATTCTGGTTTTATATTATAATTATTCAAACAAGAAAGTTACCCATGTTCTAAATTTCCTTCTTAGTTCTTGGTGTATCTTTCATTTGATTTGGAGAATCCACTATACTCTCTGCAGTGGGAGAGCCCTGGTGAGGTGTTTACTCAACCTTTCGTTTGGGAGCATCTCCTCCTCTTCTAAGATGTCTTTACTGGATACAGTCTTTTTGTTTAAGGGACTTTTCTTTTCTTCTTTATCATTCTGAGAATATTATAATATTGCTCCTAAATTATTAGGTTTCTCTTGAGAGTTAGCTTTCAGGAGGATTGGGACACACACACACACACACACACACACATACACACACATATATAGGTATACATATATATTTACTTTTCTCTCTTGCTTTTTTGTGAGTATTTATCTTTTAGCTTTGAACTTTGGAGTATGTGTTCTGGAGAAGGCATTGTTGAGGTAATTATCAGTGCTGGCCTCCTCCCCTTCTTCCTCTTCTTTTTCTGCCTCTTCTCCACCCTTCCCTCTTATTTTAATTCATATTCTCCTTATCATTCTAATTTTTATTCTTTTCTTGTTATTGTTTTCAAGCTACT
The DNA here is from genome assembly GCF_000276665.1 of Chinchilla lanigera. Taxonomy (NCBI): domain Eukaryota; kingdom Metazoa; phylum Chordata; class Mammalia; order Rodentia; family Chinchillidae; genus Chinchilla; species Chinchilla lanigera. Next base: position 15,107,209 of record NW_004955426.1, read on the forward strand.
AGGGCCCAGAGCTTTCACAAAGAGAATCATACCCAGATGTTTGCTTGTTGTTTTTATATTTTTTTAATTTTGAGACAAGTAGTGCTAAATGACTAAATCACTATGGCTGGGCTTCAACTTACCATCCTTCTGCCTTAGCTGTCCCAAATATTTGGATCACAGGCAATCACCATTATTTTGTGTGACCTGCAACATTTTTTTCTTACTAGGTGATGTTATCTTTCTCTAGGTCTGTTTTTATTCTTTTAATAAGTTTCCTATCCCTTTTGCATTAAGTCTGTCTTAAACTTTCATAGTGCAAGACTTTGTTAATGCCATGGCAACATCCCCACAATCTTTCATTACTCCTCTTCATTCTTCTTTTTCTTTTTTCTCCAATTTTACATTATACACAACTTGTTTATTTTATTTCTTCTGTTTTAATCTATTTTTCTAGTGAGGTCTATGGCAATTTTAAATTTGCTGGATGTATCTTTGAGCTCAGGGATTTATTTGACTTTTTTAAAAAAAGTGATTCAATCTCTTTGCCAAGTTTCTTTGTTAAAGTTTGAACTCATTTCCATTTAACACTCATGAGTTTCTTTAAAACAGAATCTCATAAAATTTACACACTGTAGTTCACTCACAGCAATTATTATGTGGTGAGTTTATGGTTCCTTATTTGTTTGTTCGATGAGTTTATTCTCTGAGTATTCTCTGTGAATTTTGGTGTACAGCCTTGTCTGTTCATGGAAGGATTCGGTAGTTTTTTCACTCTTCATAATCTGGATTTGTTTGTGCCTGTCTTTCCAAGAATTTTAAGCTAACTGTTCTTTCTGAACCTGTAGTGATTTATTTCAGCACTATTTGGTACACTAAACATATATTTGTATCAAATTCATAGCTTCTGTGCTATTTAATATAAACAAGGGGAGTTACTAAGACTGGAGTCCATTTCTACAAGTCTCTCCCTGGGGCCGGGAGAAACTGAGATATCTCATCCACAGTTATTGACTTGTGGCCAGAACCTGTAGGATTCTACTAGACTCTTAGAAAAGTTATGGTGGACAAAAAAATTCCAGGCTCCTGTGCAATGCCTGTAGGCACCGATGTGACAGTGCTGTTTCATACCCTAAAGCCAGAGTTTGACTGAACCAGCACATCCCTCAGATAGCATACAACAATCCTACTGGCTATCCGGTGTTGAGCTGGACTCAAGACTCAAGACTGCTACAAGCAGAGTGGATAATGCTGGACAAAATAAAAATCGAACGGACTGTGACTCTATGTCTTTTTCTGAAAATGGGACAGTTCCAGAGTCTCTATGCATGAGAACGAGGACTGATCAGATCTACCCAGTGTTAAGTTTCACTAGTCCAAATTCCAACACCTCCAGTAAATATGGTCATATTCCACATTATACTGCCTAATATTGGGGTAATATTAAAAAATAAGCATCCTCTTGGATGTCAGGGCTGATGGTATCCTGGTTCACACCTGAATTTTACAGCCACAAGGATATGCACCTTATCAGAGGTACACAACTCCAACTAATGCTGATGTAATCCAAAACTCAAGTTTTTTTTTTTTTACCAGAGAATAGTCGTCTTCCTGGTGCAGATACATTTATAGGATTTGTCTATGAACTCCACCCACATGTTCTGTTCTGGAGATATGCAAAGTTAAGAGAGGCGTGGTAGAAATACCTTGGTTGTAAGAGTGGATGTTAAGTGGGGTGCTTGGGAATGAGATGCTCCAGATTTACTCCAAGACTGACAATGATGCCAGAACATGAGTATGTTTCAGTTGCACTCATATCTTTCTTTGATACTGGTTTCTTCTCCAAGGTCTGTAACGGAGATAGGTGGTTATGTCTCTCTCCATAGGCCTGACATTGACTCTAAGTTGATGTCTTGTGCTATCTTTTATACCCTTCTTTGTGTTGGTATGGTTTTATTCCCCCACCAGCTTCCTAATTTTGGGGAAAGGTGATAAAGAAAGTCAGGTACTTGGCTAATGCTATTCCACTGGCTGAGTCCATGGGTACTATCCTGGAAGAAGTGGTTGGGTGGTTTGGTTGTGCACTGGATACTGGGTTTCAAGTTACAGGCCAGGACTTGCACTTAATTCCTTCTCCCCCCACCAAACGCCTGGCTTCTCTGACAATGCTCTTGAGTGTAAAGGACAAGGGCAACTCTTTCTAGTCCTTATTCTGAGTCAGTCACCTTAAGAAGATTGATATCATTATTTTGAATAGTTCAAAACAGTGAATATAGTGCTGGATAATTATTATAATCATGTGTGGACATTAAGAAGCATATTGATGGTAGTAAATATCCTCCTAAACTTACTCAATCAGTTGCTGAAAGTATATTATTATGAGGCTGTATAATTATTTTAATATTACAAACATGTTGGAATTTAAAAATACCTTTTTTAGTTACTCTAATATACAGCCTAATTAACAGCTACTGGTTCAATTTTTTTAGAGACCACCCATGGAGATTTGTTTAATCCCATCTCAATGGAACACAAATGTTTACTTAGCAAGAAAGAAATGCAAATGCAGGAAGGAATTAATACATTACAAATGCCCTGTCCCCTAGTGGGGCAGTAGGATTGTCTTCTAGATTTACGAACTGTTTATTTGTTATTTCTTTAGTAAGCTTCCCATCCATTTGACATTCTCAAGTTTCTCAATACTTTGCCATTTGTAACACATATAGTTGTTACTGGTCCTAGAGTCTCTGCAGTCAATCCAAGGAGAAAGATGTAGATAGTTTCCAAATTCATGTTAAGTTAAAGATTTTAAAGATTAGTTGATTTATATGTGAATTTGAAAATTTATAAGAAAAATAATTTATTATATCTTATAATAATAATTTCCTGCAAAATAAAGTTTTATTTTGACAAAAAAATCAGAAATATAGGTATTTATTTCATAGTGTACTTTTTTAATTTAGTAAAATGTTGAAATATTTTAAGAATACTTACATTTAGTTTTTTTCTAAATTTAAAACTAGTAAAAGAGAATTTTTACATTGTATTATTAGCTTGAGATAGGAAAACTACCAGGTGTCCATAAAGAGTTTGATAAGCAAATTAAATCTTCAGTCACATTAAAAAGTAATCTTAGCTTTGTTTGCTTTTGCAGTGGTCTCTTGCTAGTGATACTGTTATAGAATTCTCCAAAATCTAAAGAAAGGCCTTGAATTTCGTCTGTTACAGTAGTGAGTCTATTAATAGGATGGGGAGAGAACTGTAATGCTTCATTGCTTTCAGCTGATGGAGAGACTACAAGGACTTCTTACTTGCAAAGTGGCATTGAAGCAAAATTGCCTCCAGCAGACTTTCAAGTATGAGCGAAATTCAAATAGAATACTAAAGTAAAGTAAAACAGATTTTCTTATTTCTCTGAAGTCCCTAGGAAGATAAAACTCTCCTTTTACATATGAAAATATTTCAGCAATTTATATTTTCTGAAACAATGCTACTGGCTTCAATTAAAATAATGGTATAGCTATGCACTTACCAGCTATAACCAGACAGGAACTATCTTTGTGTCTAATATGAGGTTGCTAGTTGCTAGGTAATATTAACTACAGGATAAAATCTAAGTTACATCAATTATCAACTTCTGAATTTCTCTTAAAAGATGAAATAATAATATTCAAAATAGTTATTTAGAGTAAAAGTTTCCACTAAACATTTTCATTTCAATAATTAGTACTGTAAGAACTAATTCATAGAGTATAAAATATTTTATATATTTTTAAGAAGGCATGAACATTCCTACATCCAAGTAGAGTTGTATTGAAAATTGTGTCTCCAAAGCATAATTTTGCAGCTATTTTGAATAAAAAAATGCAATATAGAAAATATCATAGAATTTTTTATGTCTTCTTATACAAAAACCTCAAACAGTGTGTATTATGTTTAGAAGTAGAGAATAACATTTCTTTCCAAAAGGGTAAACTGAAAATGAAAAGTCACAATATTAACTTTGCTGCAACACAATACCCAAAAATCACAGCATGAGGGAGAAGAGGTTTAAATTGGGTTAAGGAGTCAGAAGATTCAGTCCATAGTTAGCAAGCCTCAAGACAGAAACTTCATGTCAGAGTGGCTCATCAAGGAATACTGTTCACCTAACGGTGACTGTGGAGCAGAGTAGAATATACTGCAAGAAAGGAGCGGCTGGGAGCCAGAAATTGTACCCAACTTTGCTCCTTTCTGTGAACCACTGAAACATACCAAGTGTAATTAATCAATCCCAGAGAGTTTCTTAATCCGGTAAAATTGACACATCACAATTAGTGCACATAATCCAATTCTTGTCAACTGTAAAATCAAGCACATCTCCTTCAATCATACTTAACTTTAACAAAAATAATAGCAACTTCAGAATTCTATCAGAACAGACCTGCAAATGCATTAATTATCTTCTCAGAGTCCCAACAACTCCAGCATTTTTCTGAAGTCCAAATCTTGTCTGACACTTAAAGGAAGCTCACAGCAAGGAATATATGACACCACACAGCTTTATAGAGAACACCCTGAACACATAGTGGTGAGATATAAATTCCCAAGGGATTAAATCCACTCACACTTATGGCTTTGATGGTTGTCATTCAGATGATCACTGTCCCTTAGACTGGTTCCCCTCACATTCCACCGATTTTCTCAAAATTTCTGGAACATTTAATTGCTTGGCATCTTCACTGTACCTTTATCTTTGTCCTTACAACTTCAGGAATTGTCCTCTTGTGTGCTTCTGATTTGACCTTTGAGGCCAAACAGCAGAGAAGGAACACAGCGCCAGAGAGGAATAGGGCAGGGACCATAAACATAGTGCCCAATATAAGGGCTCCATGACTCACTCAGGAAAGCAGAGCAGTGTGACTTTCATTCCCTGGATGTCTCCTAATTAGTCAAATTAACATATAACAAATAATAGTCACATTTACTATTACTCATAGAGAAAAATATGTCTAAAAATAGAATAAGATCACATTCTTAATATGCAGAAACAATCACATAGTATAGATTGTATAGTGTAGTACATGCCAATAATATACACAATTTCATTTCAAAAGATGACTTTATTTGGTGTGTGACATATGTCCTAGGAATATCTTTTGAAATGAAGATATGTATATTTTATGCATGTGGTATACTATACAATGTTCACTATATTATTGGCTTTGCATGTTAAGAATATTTTAAAAAATACATTCAATCATTATTGACATACAAAATAACTTTTTGATCAGTTCTCTTTCACTTTATGGAGATACAAATTAATAAATAGATGATTATATTCTTAAATGACTTCACACCAACTGCAGAAATCTGTTTTTTAAAATTTTATTTTGAAAGGAAAAGAACAAAAACAAAATAATAAAAACAAAGATAAAAACAAAACAACCCGAAAACAATACAGAATTTCAAAGCAAGATGATAGGAAATTAACAGTGATTGTTGTGTTACATATTGTTAGCTTCAAAGCAGTTGCTCAGATTACCAGATATAGGTATGCAAGATTGATCAAATAAATATTAACTATTCCTTTCAATAAACAAATAGAAATTAGTAGTATAAATTTCCTAGCTATCTTGTGCACATAGATATCCTTTTTTCCCCTTCCTCCTTTCTTTCTTTTCTCTTTTCCCTCATCTCAGTTGTTCTTTCCTTTTGACCAGTTTCTTTCCATTTCACAATATCTATTGTACCTTTCAGATTTTGTTTATTCTTTCAGGTTCAATCTCTGAAGTCTTAAATATTTTAGTAAATACTGTATTTGTTTTCTACTGTCATTTCACCTACCTACAACATTCAAGGAAGTGAAAAGGACAAGTGTGTTGCACTGTAGTTCATGAGTCAGAAGTTTGAAATCAGTTTTTTTTTTTTTTTTTTTTTTTTTCCAGTACCGGGAATCGAACTCACGACCTCACGCTTGCCAGGCAGGCACTGTGCTGCTGAGCTAAATTCCAGCCCCTAGAATCAGCTTTTAAAGGGGTAAAATGAATGTGTTAGAAAGACTACATCTATTCTGGAAGTCCTCTGTGCAAATTTTGTTTTGTTCTGTGTTTAATTTTCTACATTTTATCAGCTACAATTTTGCTCAGCTTGCAGTTGCATCATTCTGATATCTCGTCCCATTATGACATACCTTTCCGCAGCTCAGACCCTCCAGCCTTTGCCTTATAAAGCCAATTATTAAACCCATCTGAGCAGTATCGGATAATTTCCTCTACTCAACGTATATCATGCATATTTTAAAACTCATGTGTATACTTATATGTGGAACTGTGTTGCTATAAATTTCTAAATTTTGCAAATGGAATTGGTAGCCACACGGCTTTTGCATGCAGAATCTTTGAAATTTGATATGATCCTGTTTGTTGATTCTTGGCTCTATTTCCTGGGAACTGGGGTTCTGTTCAGTAAGTCCTTGGCTACGTCTATGACTTCAAAAGTTTTACTTACTTTATCAATCAGCAGGTTAAGTGTTTCCATTTTAACATTTAGTTCTTACCTCTGTTTTGACTTTGGTTTAGTACATGCTGCAAAATGATGACTATATACAATCTTCTGCTTATGGATAGCTGGTTTTCCCAATATCATTTATTAAGGAGGCCACCTTTCCCCAGTGTATGTATTGTTTGGCTCCTTCATCAAAAATTAAATTGGTAAATACGTTTGGGATTGTTTTTGCATCTTCTGTTCGATAGATCCTCATACCTGTTTTTGTGCTAGTGACATGTATATTTAATTGAAGGTAATACAAATAAACTATTTTATAGTTTATCTTTAGGAACCTCATCAAAATATCTTAACAGTAAAACTATTACAAAACCACCTAAGACTAGTACTTTTATAGCATTACAAAGATTTTTTTACAGTCTATGAAGATGAAAGTGAATAACATAAAATAATCTATTTCATAAAAATAAACTTGCCAAAAAATGCTTCAACCCCTCTTTGATTCATATGCAATCAAATAAAATAAAATAATATAAAAGCTCTATTTATCACTCTGGCAAAATGAAAAACTTTAACAAATGCTGATGAATTAGTAAAAAATTATAGTGGATCTTCATTCTGAAAGTATTCCACTTTATCTGGGCTTGCTGTTGCAAGGCTGTAATCCCAGCCCTTGGGAGGCTGAGGCAGGAGGATCACTCTGAGTTCAAGGCTAGCCTAGGTTACATAGTGAACTCAAGGCCAGACTAAACTGCACAGTGAGACACTGTCTCAAAAAAAAAAAAATCATACTCCACTTTTTATCAATGTAAAGTCCTTCTTAGTGCAACGGTGGTTATAAAAAAAAGTCTTCCATTTAATTCCAAAAACTACTTTTAACATTTTAATTTTATTTATTCTGGGAATATTTCCTAATTAGTGTCTTGTTTATTTTACTAGGTCTTGGATCTTTTACTTTTTTAGATTTTTTTCTGTTTTTTCATACATGTGATTTAAATTTCTCATAAGTATTTAAAGTTATACTCTCAGTTGTATATTGGATCAGTTTTAATACATATCTACTCCTTTTTACATCCTTGACCTTATTTCCATACTATGACTTTTCCGCACTTTTGTCTTATTTTAAACAGCTTCTTGATTTTTTAAAATTTCTCCTTTTCTTTTACATATGTATGCCTTGCCATTAAATATTATGGTTTGGCTTTGCATATTTAATCCTGGTATTATTTGTCTTCTTTAGTGAGTTAGTTTTTGACTTTTATTCTTTAATCAATTAGTATTTTAGTTGTACATGTTTGTGGGTCATAGAGTAATAATTCAATATGTGCAATGTCTAAGTGAGTAAGTGTAGTTAGCATTTCTATCTCCTTAAATACATAATAAAACACAATTTTATGCAAGTAATGAACTACAGTCTTCCAAAACATAACCAAGTGACCATAATCCATACTAAAATACCATATATTTTATGAATAATTGGGAGACAGGAGTTCACAGGCTTCAAATTTAAAGTAACAATAAAAAGATGAAAATATTTATTGCACTGATAGAATTTTATTTTCTCCAGTCAGATACATTTGTCACAGCTAAAATTTTGTATGAATCCATCCTTATCTCTGTTGTCCTCTGCCATGGCCTCTCCTTCAAGGTTCACGCTATTCAAGATGCTCACAAAGTTGATTAGTGCTTTGATCTTAGCTTTCTTCTCCTCCCACTTACCCTTCTCTCTCTACTACATATAATTACCACCATGGAAATTTCATTTAAATGAAAATCCCACCCAAATTTTATCTCTAGCCAGCCTTTTCCCAGAAATCTAGGATTTTCCTTACAACCCATGGGTTTGGGGACATTTGTGTATAAGCCATGATTTATAAATTAATTTAATTCATAAAGATAGTCCACATTTACATCTCTACTGCCTTTTGGTTGCAAAATGTGCAATGTCATACCTTCTGCATAGCTCTGTTTCTTCCTTCACATTAAATCTGGTTTTACTGAAATGCATGTGTAGCACATTGAGACCAAAATGACTTCTAGAAAATAATATTTAATCACATGATTCACTTATGCCCTTTGCTGGAAACTCTTAAAACTGTTTTTATATTTCTATTAAAATGATATTGAAATTTTTCACTTTTGATGACTTTGTCCTGTCCAGCTCTGCATATTTTATTTTACAGTACAACCTCTCTACCTGCCTTATAGATTTTTTTCCTCTTCCTGTAATCCAAATTCTCTCTCCGAGTGCCTTTTCTGATTTTCTTCTCACAATCTCTTTAATATCAATTTCTTGCTGTTATTTTTATCCTAATGTTTTATATAATAATTCTTAAATTAAGATTTTGATTTCCTGCCATTTGGATAGAACAAAGGTAAGATTCTAAGTAAATTTTTGATTTGTCAAAATATATTTTGCCTTTGTTGCATTTGTAGTCCCTGACCGATTTAAATTCCCTAAAGGAGAAATCCAACATTCACTACTATCGCTATAGTATTTAGCATAATCTTGGCTAGACTCAGTTGAGAGAGATAAATGATAGTAGAAATGGTGTCAAATTTATGGTTTTCTGTTTCCATAAAAACATTGTATTTTAATAAAATTTTGTTTTAAAATCTTCAAATTATGAAAAGTAATTCATTAGCAATTTATATAATATTAACATACAGAATTGTGTGAAGATATTTCTACATTTCTTTGAGAAAAATTATTAAGTAAATGTGCCTACATAGAAAATAATTTAAAATAATCACAGAGAAGTAACAGAAATTGGGAAAACTGAGATAACGTACAATCTTGTTACCCCTAAAGGTTTAACTAGAAATAATAACTTCATAGAAGCCTGATTATTATTGCCCTTTGGTGCCCAAAGATAGATGAATCACGGTTACAAATCTTTTTGTAGGCTACTTGGAATGTTTAGGACTGAAAGCCATGAAGAATTTATCAGAATATTCAAAGTAATTTGACAGTCACATTACAAGAAATAACCTTAATCATCCAAAATAACATTGCATTAATTATTAATAAAATGAAGCAGCAGTTTGAAATTGCCCACGTAATGTTTTTAAGAGCATCTGATTATTTTTATGTATCTTGTAGTATAATTGACGTACAAAAATGGAACAAATTTAATGTGCACCCTTAGTTAATATAGATATATACATATGCCTAACCATCATATTTTTCTCTTTTTTTATTAGTACATGTTTGTGATTCATACATCTCACAGTCCTCTTGGAGAGTGCTTACATGTACATACTGCATCTTGTTTTGCAAAGTCTCCCTTCTCCCTCCTCCACCCCTGCTTCCCATTTCAATTCCCCTAGCCCAGTTTTCATTCTGTGTATTATTAACCTCAGCTCATGCTATGTTGTCTAATGCTGAGGCTATTATATTTCTGCACATGGCACATCTTATTCTACTGATTTCCTCTTCCCCTTCTCCTCACGCTCAAACATTTTCCCTTGGGCCCCTTCCCTATTTCAAGAGATGCATCTCCTATTTCCCTTCTATCCATCTGGTCTCATTCTCCTTCTCTGAACTTTACCTCACTGAAATGAGAGATATCATCGGGCATTCAAGATTGTATTTGTTTTCCAAATGCCTCCATTTTCCTACAAATGAATCAAGTCATCATTTGTGTAGCAGAAGAGTATGTCATGAGATGTAAATATAGGTATAGGTATAAGTATAGGTATAGGTATAGGTTACACATTTTCTTTATTTAATCATTCATTACTGAGTATAAACATTTCTAAAGTCTCAATTTTATACTCCTTGATTGATAGGATGTAATATTGTCACTCAGATTGGCTTGACACATTGGACTACCCTTCTTTTACTTGCCATACTTTAAGTACTTAATATCTAAATTAGGATCATGAAGACATCAGTATTTCAGAGTATAATTGGAAATATTACCTATAATTCCATGCTCCAAAATTATATGCAGTAGATGTAACATTGGTTAAAAATGAGTAATCCAGAACTCAACTTGAGTGTGTCGAAAAGTCAAATACTATAGTTTTAGCTCATCATTATTGACAAAATATTACATGCATAGCATGTAATGTATCTCAGTCATTGTTTAATTAGTAGTCATTAACTATAAAACTATTTTAGTTTCTTCTGTATTATAACCATTATATTTAACATATATTTGTTCTTAGGCATTTATCTGTCTATTTATCTAACTCAGTGGAAATAAATAAAAAAAAAATTAGACAATTTGAAAAGTGTGTATATTTTAACATTGATTTACCATGCAGGATTACTTCTTGCTAATAACAACACAAAGTATTATCCTTGTTAGTTCAGGATGGAGAGAATAAAATCATAAAAGTGTAAGTGTTCATTCATACTAATTTCCTTAAGTCATAACTGAATTTGGCATAAAATTTTGTCTTAAAAGGGCATGACACTTTAATTCATTGGCAACCATTTTCAAATATCTCAGGCTAGTTAACATGTTCAAAATATGTGCCCAGTTGTGTTATACAGAATCTAATATTGAGTAGAAATTTATCCTCAACTCCCTGCAGATGCCAAACTGATTCTGGACACCCCTGCCTAGAAAAGAGCCACATAAAACAACGTCTCCAGAATGGAATTTTAAAAAATGTAGCAAGAATCACAGTAAAATGAACTAGTAGAAAGAAAGCAGCGTATAGTTCAGTTTCTGCTACCTAGTCTTTATTCATTGTGATACAGTATGCATCAGTTGATTTTTTACTATTCTGGGTAACTGGAAATTAATCAGAGAAAACACTTATGTAAAGAAAAGATGTTTCACTAGTATATGCATGTGAAATACCAATATATGTATGTGAGAGATTTAACCTCATTTCAGCCTTTTAAAGTGAGTCATTTCACTGGAAATTGCTAGAATTATTTTTGTTAGGGTCCTCTAGATTATACTTGTACTAAAGGCCCACATATGGAAGATCATAACTACATTTCCTGTTAGACATGTGAAAATTGTTATTCTACTTTAGAAGGATTCTTGCCCTTTAAGTATACCCATTTTGTGGAACTGTGTTTATGTTATTATGAACTCTGTGTTCATATTGCTTTCACTGTTGATATTTGCACTTATGAAAGACTGAAATCTTGGAAACTTTCCACTGTTTCTTCGTTTTGGCAAAGCCCAAATAAAACCATTTTAATGTCAATATTTACTGATATTTATTAATGATAACATAACAAAATATTAGCATATATTTTATAACCACCGGAGGCAGAGAAACAATGAAAAAATGTAGATGTCTTTTATAAAAACCTGATTAACAACCATTTTAGTTGGGTTTCATATGCCATATTATAGTCTGCAGATACGAGCAGCACAGACAAAGTGGATGGTAATGGAAAGGGAATAATCCAGTAACTTCCTCAATTAGGAGCATAAACACGAGGCACTTGTGCGTGCACACTCACACAGGCACACACACTCACAGTCACACACTCACTCAACATCACGCATGCCTAGCTCTCTCTCTTCTGGGGGCTACACTTTCAAATATATTTTTGTGTGTAAACCCAGTGCACTCTCTTGCCCCAACCCTAATTCGTCATTGGGATAAATTCCTGCAAGCAATAGGTATACCAATATGCTGCAAGATAAAAACAATGAACTCAAAATGGGAAAGCACTTTGGAAGTCGATATAATTTAATGTCAAGAATGTGTTTCAGAGCACCATTAAAATCATTTAGTAGGTCTTTTCCATTCTATCATTGTTGCTTACACTGTATTTAGATTTAATTATTAAAGTGCTATCTCAGAAGAGAATTTCCAAATATCGATGCCACTGTAAATCCAACTGGATGACAGCATAATTTGCAACACTGTATTCTGAGCTTCAAAATCAGTGTATATTTTTATTCTCCTGTTTCCGGACTTCATCCAAATTCCTAGATTTGTAGATGGCTTTTATGGGAAGTAAGGTTATTTTTCTAGAATCGAGGAAGATCACAGAAAAATGCCACCATAAAAATTAAAGATGGCAAAACCATATTGCCAATATTTCATATTTTATGACAGTACTATTTGTATTTGGGGAAGACTGAAAATCTATTTTTATTATGCTTTCTCAGATGGCACTTTGAATTTAAGCTCCATTTTCCATGGCTTATGGAAAGTCCCACTGAATACCTGTGGGACTGAATTTCATCATTTTGGTTCTTAGCCTAGAATAAAATAATTCAGAAAGTTTGAAGGCAGTGTATTTTGTCACTTTTGGTTTAAATAACTGTGAGGAACATTCTTTGTCCTATTAAAAAATAGTATGCAAAATATTTCTGCTCTTAACTTTTTACTAAAGAATTATGATATTAAGTAAAAAATTACAATGTAATTTTGCTCTTTTATAACACCTGCATATATTTAATTACTTATACAAATAATAAATAACATATGCTACATATTTTCCACATCTTCTGTTCATATCAGGGAGTTCTTTACTAGCTGACAAATCCATAATATTTTGAAATACAGGCTTTTATTGGAAAGAGTGCTGTAATGAATCAAAATGAAAAGTTTTGTTTACAAGAGAGACTAACCACCCATTCAAAACATAGGACTGTAGTGGTTATTTAAAATCAGTCTCAGTTGTTTTTGCAAGCTGTTGTGTTTTCCCATCAGGCTGTTTCAAATGTATATACTTAAGTTTATATTTTATCCATTAAAAAATCAAAATTTGGAAGAATGAGAAGTATTAATGATAAAATGAATAAGATTGACCTAACAAGTCTTGTAATGCTGAAATGAAAATGAAACAGTTACATTAATTGAATACAAATGATAATCTTTCTGTGACAATTTGATAATTATTATATACTCAGATAAATTAATTGCAGACAGTATTCCTTCAAGAAACAAAGAGTTTGGGATTGATGGTAAACATCTTTAATCCCAGCACGGAGAGGCTGAGGCAGGAGGATTGCCACAATTTCAGTCAGAGACCATCCTGGGATACATAGTGAGTTCAAGGCCAGCCTGAACCACATAGCAAGACACTGTCTCAAAAAAAAAAAAAAAGAAAAGAATATAGAAAAATTTGGTCAGGTGCTTGTATATATGAATACAATATATGTGACTATCTGATACACAAAGATGAATACATAGTGTGAATATATAAGTATAAATATGACTAAAACATAATACACATATAATTAATAAATCATGACTATACAGGAATGCATATAGTTGCTGCATTTCAGGTTTAAAATGCTCCCCAAAGTCTCAAGTGTCCCAGGTGAGACACTTCTGAAAGAAGACAATTGAATAATGGGATACTGAGCCCATCCGCTGCTGTATGTGTAGCTGAATGGGTGTCAGGAGGTGGGTGCTGCGTGGAGGATGGAGGTCTCTAGAAGCATTTGCTTTTGAAACTTAAGTCTTTCCTTGGAGTTTCACCATTTCTTTCTCCTCCTTGTCTGTCCTAATGTGAGCAGCTGTTCTCCAACAAGCTCGTTTGGAGACAGCTATCCATGGATAGTGATTTCTGAAACTATAAGATAAAATGTCTTTTCCATCGAATAATAATAGAATTTTGAAAAAAGTAAATATATCTATTCAGTGTTTCTATAGCTACTTATATAAGAAAGTGGCCATCATACAGATTAAAAGATGGCGTGTCACATTAAAGAATAAATGGGGACATATAATGCAGAAAATGGGATCATGTAGTTACTATCAAGCATGGTCAATATCGAACGGCATTTCTGGTTTTCATGTGTGTGAGTTACTGAGGATTGACCCAGGCTCTCCTACGTGCTAGGCAAGCTTTCTACCACTGGGCTGCACACCCAGCTTTTTAATATTCTTTAACTGAAACACATTTAAAGATCATTAAATCAGAGTGAAAAAGATTGGAAATTAATAATATTGTTCTCATTCTCTGAATTCTACCATTTCCAGATTTCAATCCAGATGCTTTCATTTTTTGGTACCACCAGATAATTCAATCATGATTCTCTTATGAAATATGTTTACATTAAAAATTTCAGATTTAACTCAAATTATCTTATGAAATTATTTCCCCTTAAAACATAAAAAATTGCATTTGAAAATCTTGAGCTATTAGAGACTCTAATTATTCACTCTCTCAATATGGCATTATAAATTTTATTATTATTATTATTATCATTATTGTTATTATTACTGGCAGATGTCCATATTGAGGCCAGGTTTTCAGTCATTCTGGTAATTTTATTCATTGACAATCACTTATATATGTGGATTATTCAGTACGAACAACTGAAACCTTTTACAATCTAGATGAAGAAAATAACACTGGCCAAAATAACTATATACCCATTTGTTTTGGTCATATATGAACACCTTCAAAATATAAAATATGCTAGACTGTTACAATTTGTAGAAATGTATGGCAATTACTATTCTTGTTATGATAGAATTGAGGACAATAAGGTCATTGCTGGTTGCTTATTATGTCCTGCAGTAATTCTGAGTAACTGAGTGGAGTTTCAGTTTAGGGAATAGATGATCTTTAAAATGTGTGCTATTTTAATAACAATGAGGGTAGAAGAATATATAAACATTTAATATCATCCCTCCATAGGTTTGTTAAACAAAAATTCTGGACCATATTAGGAACGAATGGATATGTGAAAAATGGGTTGAAATAGTATAGTGCATATACATTCTGAAAGGAATTGGTTAATTCCGAATCAATATAAGATCCTGAGACTCTCTGTTTGAAGGATACTCATCTGCATGGATGAGGATGGTGTATGCTTTACTCATGTATGAAGTAATTTTTTCATTGACCCAAATCTTTTATATTCTTGAATATTTATAATTTCCATTCACAACATGTATATGTGTTATATACATTTCTATCATTTATTATTAAACATTCCTTCACTTTTTTATTTTTCAAATAGACGATTATTTGCTTTTATTTCTATTGAAGGCTTGAATTGCATCTGTGTTTTCTAAATGAAAACACAGTGAAAAGGTAAATAGAAAATATATTTAATTTAATATATTGTGCTCTTTTATTATTCTTTTCCTTGCCTTGAGGCATTACCTGGACTAGACTATGAAGACATCTACTACCCTGCTGGAGAATAATATAGGACACTAAATCCACCCAGGCAGAATGAAATAGTGCATTCAAGAATAATAGAGCCACTTATGAGGACATCCAGCTGTAGGGAAATGAGCACAGTCACAAAACACCAAAAGAAACATTAACCAGGTCACATTGACTTTCTTAGCAATAACAAATTCTCCATGTTTTAAGCAATTGAATTTTAGTGTAGGTTATTATACAACATTTGTATGCTATGGTTTAAGGTCCTTACATTTTATATATCCCATTTTTATTTCCTTCAGTGTTTTTGTTTCCATGAATTTTAATTCTGTGTTATTTTATACCTTAGCATCAATGTTCATTTTTACTTATCTCTATATTTGTGCCATAAATAATTTTCTTACATATTTTTCCTGTTTAAAAATACCTGATTTACTTTAGCTGCAATGATTAATATTATTCATTTTTTATTCATACAGAATGTTTCATTCTTACCATTTAAGAGACTTTTAAGAGTGGAATAGTGACTAGAATTAGTTGTTGATATTATTTCAGCTGTTTAAGGATCTCATTCTTTATTTTTACTTTCCATTGTTTCTGTTTGGAAGCCAGTCTTCAGGTTAATATTACATTGAATCTAATAAAGTGGTGGCTTTATAATAATCTGATATTTTTATATTTTCCTTGATTTTGCTTTTCAGTTGTTTTAATTATGCTATATTTACACATACATAATATTCTTTCAGAATTCCTTGAGTTATCAAGTGGATTTATTTTATACCAATTATTATCTACTCAATATTCTTGCTAACTTATTTTAGTTCTCCTTTCCGTGTTGTGCTTAAGTTAATTGAAATAAATCTCTTCTGCTCTTTGTTTTAGCATTCACACTATATATATTTTAATTATCTGGGTTTTTTTGTTTCTGTTTGTATATTTTCTACTCTCCTGTATTTTATTTTACAAACCATCTCAGTGTGTGTGTGTGTGTGTGTGTGTGTGTGTGTGTATGTGTTCGGGTCACTGAGTATTGACCTCAAGGCCTTCACAGTGAGCTACATTCCTGTCATATTTTTCAAGTTTGAGACAGGCTCTCAGTATGGCGCCCAGGCAGGGTTGAAATTTAAAATCCTTAGGCCCTAGCCTCCAAAGTGCTAGGATGACAGGTCTGAACCACTAAGTTCTTTCTTTGGTTTTAATATGTTTTTAAAGCTCATTCATTAAAAATCTAAAGAAGTAATGTGATCAAATATTCTGAAAAAGAGAGACAGCACAGATGAGCTATCAGTACGATTTGTGCTCCCCTGGGAACGTAGGTATTTGCAGCTTGGGCTGGTGACTGAGAACAGCTGCTTGTTTCTATACTGGTGTCACTGTGGCTACAGGGAAAGAAAAGCTGAGTATGCAAAAACTGCATTCTCCACTAAGATTATGTCATGGATTTGTGGAATATATCTATTTTAATCCAATAGTCTTTCTTAATTAGAGACAATTTAATACTTTGTTGGAATTATTTGCTTCATTCTTTTTGGCCAGGAGAAAAAAAAAATCTCTAGTTCACTCTCTATATAAAAGCAAAACAATATTAATGTCAAAGATAATTTTACCATTGTTTATCAATTTAAGTTTCTCCTCAAATATAATTCCATGAACGATAATTTTAAAACACACTTTTGTTATCATTTCTACACATATTGAAGAAATTATAAAAATAATTTTTAAAATCTTCTATGTGAGGATTTCAATCGTTCAGGTGAATTAGTGACACATAATTTATTGCTGTTTAAATTCTTGAAAAGACTTCTAATATAAATAAACCCTAAAGACGAGGGCAATAAAATGTTGATCAAAGCATACGCATAAGAACATTTGAGTAGACTAATTTAACTAGAAGATGCTCTCACAGAAGCTATTGGGCTTTAAAATTTGATAAGATACCTGTGTGTTATGGACTGGGGAGAAACTATGAACCTAAACTGTAATCCAGGAAAGCAAAATGGAATTGCAGTGAGATATAAAGTTTTATATTTATTTACTTAGTTTTTGGTACCAGGAATCAAATTCAGGACCTTGCACTTGCCAGGCAGGTGCTGTGCCATTGGGCTATCTGCTCAGCCCAATAAAGTTCTAAAAATAAAAGGAAGACATATTTCATGTAATAAAATATATAAAATGTTCCACAATGTATAGAAAGTGTGTAAAACGTTGATAGAAAATGCTAATTTCTTAATATTTGTCCAGCATTATCTAAATATATAAGAATATGGTGATGCACCCAACTGTCAAGGTTGAAGAAGTCCAGCTGACTTATGACCCTGAGGCCACAATTCTAGGAGGAAGAAACTTGCTGACAGCATTTAAAAACCTGTATTTTTGATAGATTTACTTCTTTTAACAAAAATATGTTCTTTTTGTAATCAACCAATGTGACAAAAGAAATAAAAGATCTATTCAAAGAAAACTACAGTATGCTGAAAAAAGAGATTGAAGAGGTTCTCCATAAATGGAGAAATATCCCTTGCTCAGGGATAGGAAGAACCCACATTGTGAAAACAGCCATACTACCAAAATTGTTGTACAGATTTAATGCAATTCTCATTACACTACCATCAGCATACCTCACAGATCTAGACAAAACATTTCCTTAAATTCATCTGGAACCAGAAGACACTCAGAATAGCAAAAGCAATCCTGGGCAACAACAACAAGTCAGGTGGAATCACAATCCCTGACCTGAAATTAAGCTACAAAGCCACTGTAATAAAATCAACATGGCACTGGCTAAAAAGCGGACCAGCAGATCAATGGAACAGACTGGAGGACAGGGACACAATTACAAACACACTCAGCCACCTAATCTTTGATAAAGGGGCCAAGCAAATTCTCTGGAAGAATGATAGCCTTTTTAATAAATGGCGCTGGAAAAATTGGCTTGCCACCTGCCAAAGACTGAAAATAAACCCGAGTCCATCACCGTGCACCAAACTCAAGTCAAAATGGATCACAGATGTCAATATTAAAACAGAAACACTAAATTTATTGGAAGAGAAAACAGGTAAAAACCTTGAAGATATAGGGGTAAGCAGACAGTTCATGGGACAAAGGTCTTCTATCTGGAACATATAAAGAATTAAAAAATATCAGCCCCCCTCAAATTCAAAGACCCAATCCAAAAATGGGCAGCTGAGATGAATATACACTTCTCAGATAAAGAAATACAAATGGCAAATAAATACATGAGAAAATGTTCAACATCATTAGCCATTCAAGAAGTATAAATTAAAACAACCTTGAGATTTCATCTAACCCCAAGAAGAATGGCTGGCATTATGAAATCAACCAATAACAAATGCTGGTGAGGCTGTGGAGAAATAGGAATTCTTCTCCACTGCTGGTAGGAAAACAGTCCAGTGAAACCACCTTGGAAATCAGTTTGAATATTCCTCAGCAAACTAGGTCTGGAGGTAGCATTCAATCCAGATATTCCCCTTGTGGGTATTTTCCCAGAAGGTCTGAAAACATCATATCACAACGATATATGTGCACCTATATTCATAGCAGCACAATTTGTAATTGCTAAATTGTGGAAGCAACCCAAAAGTCCATCCACTGAGGATTGCATAAAAAAAAATTGTGGTGCTTTTATATAATGGAATGTTACTCAGCTATAAAGAAAGATAAACTTGAGGCTTTTATAGGTAAATGGTCACAACTGGAAACCATACTCATAAGTGAAATAAATCAAACCTGCATGTGTAAGCATCATATTGTCTCACTAGTGTAAGACCTGAAAGAGTGAATAAAAACTAGGAGGTATAATAGACATTGTGAAATGAAAGGAGAATGCTCAAAAGTAAAGGGCAAGTGAGATGTGGGAAAAGAGAAGGGAAAGAAGGGGAAATTATGTAAGTATGTATACACAGGATAGCTAACATAGTTGTACTACTGTCTTCCATTGCTCTACAGAAAGGAACAGTTAATGATTACTTGTTTGATCAATCTTGTATGTCTCGGTTTGTTTTCCTGAGAAACCACTTCGAAGATTTCAATAAGTAATATAGCTATGTTTAATTTCCTACAACTTTGTCTGTAACTGTTTTGTTTGTATTGTTCTTATTCTATTTTCTAAATGGATGCCTGTTTGTTAATATGGTTTCCTTCTTTTATTTTTTAAAATAAAAAAGTACTTGTATTTTTATTATATGTTGACACGTGTTAGTTTTACAAACGAAGAATTTCAATATGAAATCGCCATGTGTGCGTTCGGTGTGTATCAATTGTATGTAAGCATTCATCCTATACAACACATGCTTCCACCTTGGCCCTTCCCCCATTCCACAGACCTTTCCAGGGCTTGGCATAATTATTCTTCCCCGAGGTTGATTTTACCTTTTAGTTTCCCCCTATAAAAAAAAACATGCAACACTTGTCTTCCTATGTTGTTTATTCCACTTACCGCGATGTCCTCCAGTTCTGTCCATTTTCTTTCTTTAACTCTTCTTTCCGAATCAATACTACTGCACCCTGGCCACCTGTACTATGTTTCCTTTAAAAATTTATTTGTTAATCACCACCTAGGCTTATTCGGTAGCATAGCGGTGGAGAATAATGATAAAGCATGCACGGGTAAGCATGTGTCTCTTTGGTGAGCTGGATTTCATTTCCTTTCGATATAAAGCCATGAGTGGAGAGCTGGATCAAGCGATGTACTTTTAGTAAATTTCTCTTCCAAATTTAATATGATAAAAGCATAATATACTAGATGTCTTTTTCCTTACTAAAATTAGTGTTCACTTTTACCATCAAAAGTTCTATGATATCCTACTTTATTCCAAGTATTTGAAAACTAAAAGATAACAGAAAATGACTATGATTTCAATATAAATTTAAATAAAATCAGTTGTATTTACATCATTATTAGTAACAGTGTATATGATTTTATATGGCTAATTATTTACATAAGTTTATGCATGAAATACTATTAGTATAAAAGCAAAAATCTCTGTATACCACTTGAATAGATTAAGTAATCAATAATGTATGTTAAGTTTTTACCCAGAAAATGTGCTGAATCTCAGGATCAGCTTCAGTGTCTTACATTGCAAATCTTATAGAGAAAAGAAAGGGCTTGGCATGGTGGCACACGCTTGTAATCCCAGCAGGTGGGAAGCTGAGGCAGGAAGATCGCTGCAAGTTCGAGACCAGCCTGGGCTACAAAGTGAGCTCAAGACCAGCCTGAACTGCACAGCAAGACCCTGTCTCAAAAACACAAAACAAAACAAAAAAAAAAAAAAAAAAAAAGGAAAAAAAAAAGAAAGGGTATGATTTGATTTTTTCACGATGGGCCTTCCTTCCAGGGTAAAATGGAATCTCAGTGTTGTTTTATTCTGCATTTCTCAGTGGTGATCACTGGCAATTTCTACTTCTTCTGTGAAGTGTCTATTAATTTATCTTGTTATTTTTGATTGGGTCTTTTATGTAGAGGGGTCTAATTTTTTTCATATAATCTAGATATGTCTTCATCTGAGAAATTGCTGGAATTTTTTTTCCTATTTTTTATTTTAAAAATTAAAAAACTGACAAAACAATAATGAAGACAAATTCAAAACAATACAAAAACAACAAAAATGATACATGACCTCAAAACAAAATGATAGAAATTTACAGTGCTTGCTAAATTACATACTGTTATCTTCAATAAAGTTGCTCAGTCCATTAGACATAAGAATGTAAGATTGATTAAACTATCAAAGACATAGGTTGTCTTTTCACTCTGTTGCTTATACCATTTACTTTACAGAAGCTTTACAATTTAATATGCTCATATATCTCACTGGTTGATTCTCAGAACTATTTCCTGTGCACTGGGTTCTGTTCCAAAAGTCCGTGTCGGTAACCTACGACTTCACCAGTTTTATTTATCTTTTCCTCCAGCAGGTTAAGTGTTTCTGGTTTTAAGTAAAGGGATCAGGTACACTAAAAGAAATTGGGGTGTGTTATCTACATGTACCAACTCCACACAAGAAAGTTTAGCATTATGTTTTGCAAACACATACCCAAAAATAAAGGAAGGAGATGGAAAAATGGGTGGAGGCAGAAGGGAGGGAAGAGAAGCAGGGTGAAAAGGGAATTAAGATGCTTTATGTACATTTACCAACTTCCCAAATGAAGGTAAACATTACATACTACACACATATACTAATAAAATAAACTAAAATGAGTGGTACAGGTTAA
Organism: Chinchilla lanigera; assembly: GCF_000276665.1. NCBI lineage: Eukaryota > Metazoa > Chordata > Mammalia > Rodentia > Chinchillidae > Chinchilla > Chinchilla lanigera. The sequence goes on from NW_004955426.1 coordinate 15,128,969, forward strand.
GATAATGTATAAAAATGTATTCCAAAAATAGTATTATATTGTGATTATGAACATATACTGTTAAAATGAATATTAGAAAAACAGAGACTATTTCCAAATGATAAGGTTAGCCTTGTCCTTCTATGGTTAGTTACATTTAATGAATATAAAATATACATAATATAAGAAGTAAGATAACTGGCAAGATATAATAAGATAATGTACATCAAGATTCTTGCAGACAGAACTATTCACTGGTTATTTTCTGATTCATGTTTTCATTGTAGGACACAGAGAAAGAGCTCATGAAGTTTTAAATTTTATCAACAAATGTATCCCTGTAAGGATTATCAGAATATGTATGGTGATACAGTACACGAAAACAAGCACATTTACAGTTTTAGTTGTCAGTTTTTTTACTTCTCATGTATTCACAGTGAATATTAAAAATGAAGTAGAAAAAAGAAAAGACTCAAATTTGGTAGAGGTCACAAAATCAGAACAATTCTATTAAAGGTATAAATGTAGATTTGCTGACCTGGATTCAATTCATTTCTTTTTCTTATTCTATTAGTCACTAACTATACAAAATAAAGTTACCTCAGGTTATCTAAGTTTCAGTTTTAGTTTTATATAATGAATATAAATATTTCCCCATCCTTAAAAACTTCTAAAATTATCTACGGGTTATCTTTACATCAAAATTCATGTTAAATAAACCTAGCTTCCTATTTCTTAGAGATATATTTGTGCCTTTTTTCTCACAAAGCAATAGTTACATGCATGTTTTGACTTGAAATTCAGTTATAGGGGCTGGGGATTTAGCTCAGCGGCAAAAGCGCCTGCCTGACAAGCGCAACGTCGTGAGTTTGGTTCCCAGTACCGGAGAAAACACCAAAAAAAAAAAAGAAAAGAAAAGAAAAAAAAGAAATTCGATTATAGGCAAAAAATAATATTTTATAGAAATATTTTTATATTTTGGTCTCATTTTTCATATCATTACTAAAGACACAAATATATGGAATTATATCACCTTAGCCCAGCACTTAAAGAATATTTTATAAATGTGAAGATATATAATACATAAATGCTATAAAAATACTCATTTACTCTTCTCAAACTCTGGAAAGAAATATGACAGACAGGAAAGATACATGTCAGATAGGATCAACTAAAGTGTCATAACATAAGTTGTTACCAACAAATGCACATATACATACTTCCACTGTATACCTATACATATATGATCAGTATATTTGAGTAAACATGAAGAAAATGTAAAACTGAATATTTCAGTGCATTATTTGAAAGCATGTGTCAAATATATACTTATATCATGGTCATCTTTTTTACAGTGAATTTAAATTAATCACTTTATCACTTTGTGTAGCTAATTAGATATTTATAGCATTCACATTTTCCCAGTTGTCTTCCAATTACAAAAAAAAAAGTGTTTTAGTGCATGATTATTTTAGATTTCTCTAAATCTTTACAGTGGTCAATTTTCTTTGATCATTTTACTTACACATTCTTTGACTGTAAGGATTTTATGATGATTAATCATCTCACACGTCTTCCCTGTATTCAAAAACCATGCATTAGCTTTAGTCTGTTTACATAGCATCTCAATCAGCTATTACAATGCCAAAGTAAATTAAAGTAAATGATATCTTTTTACAGATTTTGAAGTAAAAATTGATGATAATTACTTAAATTCGAAAACAGGCTTACTGGGAAAATAGTTAAATTATCCTAGGACTAAGACTCATTTATCTTGTAAAATTATTAGTAAAGACTTACTAGTGAAAAGTTAGCAAAATGTTCATCTGTCTCTGTTTATTTCCATTTGCATGAGCGTATGAAAAATACATTCTTCAAAATTAAAATTCCTTCACCTGACTTTAAAAATTTTATTAAATAAATGATATTTCATTATTTTGAAAATACATTTGAGGTCATATTAGTTATTCAAATAAATACTTTTGATCAGGAATCTTCTGCAAGACCTTAGTTCACAGGGAGTCTCATATTTTTACAGACCATTTGGAGGAATAAATGAATGAATTTTTTAAGTTATATTTTTTAGAATAGTGAGCATATTTATTTCATAAGCATTTTAAGGAAATTAAAGTGAACAGTTGTAAGATTTATATAACCTGTTATATATGTTTTCTCTCCTTTGGGGAAATACTATAGAAAAATGGAATATTTATCACAAATTCAAATCTCCACAACACACAGAATTTGAGAACTGTTTCAAAATTAATGTCTCTTTTAAATATCTTGGTAATTTAAAGTTAGATATAAATTCAGTCTGATTAAGCCCATCTCTTCTTTCAAGAGCATAATAATTATAGCATTGAATTTGATGATTAACTTTATTTGTAGTTTGTCTACTTTTGAAAGTGATTGGATTGACTGTTTACCTTAAACGTTTTCCATTTTTACAATGTATAGACCACTTTACCAGGTGTTACGGATAAACAGTATCAAAAAGCACACGTAATTCAGCATAGGAAGCATAACTCTCACTTGGAGAGTTGTATCACAGGCAGCATTTATTATCTCTAGTTCTTGTCCCATAGTGATAAATATATCTCACAGTTGGATACACAAAATTAAGTCATTTAATGGATTTGTAGTTCAGCTGATTGAGGTCCACAGGTCTCTGTGCACGTCTGGAAACCATTTTATTTCTTCTGTAATTGTCAGTCACTGTCGTTTCCACTTGGCTGCTGTTCTGTGACTAGTCAGGATATAAGGTACTAAAAATGGCACCCGAACAGTGATAAAATGCTGTTCCAAAGGTACTTTACACACACACAAATGTTCACGCACACAAACACACATGCAACCTCACTGAAGTTTGTTTGTCCTATTAAAAGTTAACTTTTTTTCCTGAGAGAATTGGGATGTGTCTGCTTACGCTAAGCCCATAATTTCATAGTGTTTTATATTTAAACACAAGAAATAAAACATTATAGAGGAAATTAGGGAAGAAATTTAGCAGTATCAGAATTTCAGTGCAGACATCAGGAAGTTAGAAGGGTGAAAGTCACGAATTTATCCAAAGCCCTTTGATACTTTTCTGTATTTCAGTTAACTTAAAGTAGTGGTGGTCATTTAGAAAAGTAAATCCATATCCACATTCATTCTTTCAACAAACACCTGTGTACTATCTGACATATCACCTCAGGAAACCGATCCAATCTTTGGAAAGTAAGTCTGGCTCAAAATGATTTAGTGTGAATAGTTCAGTGCTTTTAGGAACTTGCCAGGATGCAAGGATTCGTTCTTCATTTTTCAGTGCCAGCAACTTTCTGACTCAAAAATCACAAACACAGCATTTTTTCTTTTTTTGCATTGACTCTGTGAGAACATTAGCAAATCTCAAGTAAATAGCAGCTCTGCATTCTGGAAGAGTTTTGAAAAGCAGTCTGAATTCCAGATGGGAAACTCAAGCTGGTCACTGAAATAAAGTTTTTACAAACCCTGTGGAAGTTAAGTGAGAAAAGTTACCAAATATCATTTGTTTTCCCTGCATTCCATCTAAACGCCTGAATTAAAAATAAATAATATGTAATTTTTCAACACAAGAAATTTTTAAAATTTTACAATTATTTAATACAAAGTTAGAAGAGCACATATTTGGTGGTAGTCTATCACATTTAAAAAGGAGACACTAAATATTTACCACTTTTTTATTAATAATGTATAGAAAAAAAGTTTATCCCCAATACCGAAGCATAATTAAAATATTACACAGAGAAGTGACAAATGGAAGTCATTTTTGACAAAAATACATCTATATAACTCATAGTAAAATACATTTTTTTTTTGTTAGGACTACTGTGTTGCTTAGAGGTAGAGCTACAATTTCACATCCACTAAGCCCTTAGTTTGATCTCTAACACCACCAAAACTAACGTACATTTTAAGAATTAATATTTTAACTCAGTTTCATACACGAAATATGAGAATAGAATAAAACATAGTGGTTGAGGTCCAAACCACAGGGATATTTGACCAATGGTGGAATTGTAGGTTATGCACTTTGATTACTGTATTTAATTCTGATAAGTTTCTGTTTGGCTAGTAAACTTAACCAACACTTCTATTTCGTGAACAATCCTCTTGAGTCAAAGTTTTCATGAGGTAATTTTCTAATAATATGTTAATGCAAACCAATGAGTCGGAATTGAAAGAGCTGTGAATCAGAAAGAAGAAATATGTACTACTTGCGAAAAGATATTTGTTGAGCTGGGGCTACAGCTCAGGGGCACAGCACCTGCCTGGGAAGCACGAGGTCCTGAGTTCAATTCCCAGTTCCAAAAAATAAAAAGTGAAAAGATATTTGTTGAATGGGAGTAAATGAGCAAGGAATGTAACACGTACATGAAAAATACATCTGGGAAGATGGGAGGACACCGAGAGGATGGGGAAACAAAAATCATTACAAAGTGAACTGTACATGTACCAGTTTTCCAAGATGAACATAATTATTATGTATTTCACGCGTATATGAATACACTATTTACAAAAGAAAGAAATATGAAGAAATAAGCTGTGAATGAAGGACCGTTCTGAAATTAATTCTTAGGGAAACATAAAGGGTGCGTGACCTACCTCTTTTGGAAGTTCAAGATTACAGAATGATTCGGTATTAGACTCGAAGAGAACAGCAAAAATAATTGTATGAAATTAGCACAAGTTCTGAATGATATTAAGTAACTGTCATTCCATTGTAGGGGTATATTTATGGGACAATTCCAGGACCCACAAAGACATAGCCACATTCTGGAACAAAGCTGAGTGAAATATTTGATGAGTACTTGAACTCAGAGAATAAAATAATTACTTTAATTATGGCAAGTAATACCTTAACATAAAATTCAGGTGAATTTTAGGTCAAAATAGGGATTTTTGTACTGTGTATCATTATGTAAGAAAGTATATGGTGTATAAATGAATTGGTGGAGATGAGATGGATAAAAGCTTAGAATTAATGAGATAGTAATATCTAATATCTTCGTAGGAAAAGGTTCCCTAAGTAGTCAATAAAGTAATAATTTTCTATCTCCAACCTAAGCCATTTTATGGCAGAGGATATTTGGAGACCAACAAAATGTTGGATGCTACTTTTCCAACATTGAAAATTAAATAAAATAGTAATTTAAATCAAATGATGTGGTTTGATTTGGTTTTTATACATTTATTTTTATTGTCAGTGAACGTATTAGAATTATCAATTGCCAGTGACTTCTACAGATTAGGTTCTAGGTTACCACCTGTGTTGTATGCTCTCCTATTGTACGCTACATGACATTTGCCCAAGTCATTCAAATGATTCTTGTTCATATAATTTTTGTTTTCAACTTGTAAAATCATCATCAGCAATAGGAACAATGGGCATTCATATATTTTAGAGTTTTAAGTATTGCATGATTGATTGGGTTTTTTTTCCTATGGGTCCATAATGATTTTGAAATAATAACTATTGCATATATAATGTTCATGCAAATTTTTGAATCATGTTTCAAATCATTTAGGATTGAAGATATCAAATACCTTGAACTTCCAATGATCAATAATAGATATAAAAATTTATAGAGACTCTATAGTGAACCATATAATAAAATATACTATAGACAAAAGTGCTATCATATTCATGTAGAAACTTTCTAGAGTTAGCAATAATGAATAATTTTTGAATATGCATAATTTCACCTGCAAAATCATCATTTTCATCTTCTTCTTACTTAACATATTTATTCTCTGTTTTTATTTTAAAGAGAGTAGTACATGAGAAACAAACAAACAAAAAATAGAACAGTAGAAGCATACCAGTATCAAGAACATAAACAAATCAAAGCAAGAACATTCAAAGTGATACAGGATCTCATGACAAAATAATACAAATCAACAGTGGTTGTTACATTATATATCACTACCCTCAACTACATTGCTCAGATTACCAGATGTAAGAATGAAAGATTGCTCAAACCTTTGAAGAGAATGAGTTTTAAAATAATGAAATAGAAATGAAGCTGACTAAGAAGTTTTTTGTCTTTCTGCTGTTATAGCATATCAGAAAAAGTACAAGAAAGAAAGCAGTACATTACTAAACTGAAAATTAACATCTGAAGGAAAACAATGATTTATTATCTTTATATAATTTGCATACTGCTAAGAAAATTGGCTTTTAAATTTGTTCTCATGTTCTTTTACATTTTCAACTGAATAAAGCAAGACAAGATTTTAAAAAGTAGAACACATAATATATTATTTAAAAATTTCACTAAAGGGTGTATTTTATAAGAAATTTTAAATCATATAATACTTTGCTTAGATTATTAACTTGTGGATCTATTAAACATTGATTATATGATATGCAAACCTAAATATTCTTTTAAGTTTTCCTTTTATGTATTTAAAATGTGATGATCAAATAACATTAGTAATAAAAAAGAGTTGTGTGTTACCTAAACTTGGAAGAATTTTATTTGCATATATTTGATGAATACAATTTTGTGGATTTAAACATATTCATCTCCAAAATTCCAAAACTTTGCAAAGTTTGTTCAAGTGCATTTGTTTATGTTTCCTGTTGATTCTTGCAGTTTCTTACTATAAAATTTTTAACATATTTTTCTTAATAAATTTAAATTCTAGAAATATATCTTACAACATTATGATTGTGGTAGACTATAAATTATGGTTCATTGGATAAATTCTTCAAAGAAACCCCCAAAGACAAAACATGACTTAGTGCCAATATAACAAAAAGTGTTCCCTTCTCATTTTGAACAATATATATTTTATTGACAAGAATCCACAAGGTCCTGAGTTCGATTCCCGGTCCTAAAAAAAAAAAAAGAAAGAAAGAAAAAGAAATATATTATTCATGTTTTTTTTTTTTTTTCAAATAAAAACCATGCAAATGCTATAACTAGTCCAAGTAAACACAGATTTTATATTATTTACAGCATGGTTCCTCATCCTTTTAAAAACTTCAAATTTGAAGAATATTTTTACACTTTACAGATGTTGGAACTAAGAATTTTGATATTATTTGCGTATTTAATCACTAATTATATATTCAGTGGTAAAAATCTGGAATGTTTAAATGTATCAGCAATGATTTTCATGTAATGTTGTCACTTAATCTTATGACTTAGCTGAAAAGCCAAAAGATAAATTTATGTGTTCTGAATTTCTAATCATTCCATTTCCTACATGTAGTAGCTGGTGTATTAACTTTCACCTTACACAGTTCCATTTATTGTTATTCATATTTATGCTGAGTTCATAGTTTTGAAACTAATTGTACATTAATGTCACAACTCAGACCTTTATTAAATAAAATTGAGAAATTATCTTAATGTAAAATTTAACGTACAAAAATATTTAAATGTGTAAACAGACAGCAAAAAATCTTATCACTATACAGCAAAATTTTTTCAATATTAAAGTTTTCAGAAACTAACTTTCCAGTTTCTTACACTATCGCATTTTCAAAAATGTAAAAGAATTAAGGTATAAGAAAAACACGCTTAGGTAATAAATGTAGTTGTTAAATGTAGTTGTTAAATTGTAGTTGTTATGTAGTTGTTAAATTCAAATTGATATTTTTGCACTAATCCAAAGTTTCATACTTTCGAAAAGTATTCCTATGTCAATAGGTTTCTAGACCAACTTACTGTATTTTAGAAAACAGGACATCGAAATTAGTGCTCTAATATTCACTTGTTATATAATTATAATATATAAGTAATGAACAAATAAACTCAACAATATAAGCATTATTTCCCACATGTTACATGCCAACTTTCCCTTTCCATATCTTAGAAACTGAAAAATTTCTAGTTCTGATTTTTGAACATTTCTAAAGAAAAATCCCATGAGGACACTTTATTTTGTTTTATTATTCTGTTGGCCTTTGTTATGGTGTTGGTGGTGGTGCTATTATTCCCTACCACATATATTAAAATGTTATTTGGTGATTTTACTGCATTACAAATGAAATATGTTTATCTATTAATATATATTTATACAATTTAAAATGTACATGTTATAATTCACACTGTGTATAATGTGAGTTGAACTATATAACTCAAAGTCATACCTGAAAAATCTTCCGATTAAAATTGAATCACAAAGGCATGGCTTTTGGTATTTTCTGTCTCTTCTTTTGCCTTTTCTGTTAGCAGTGTTCAATACTTTTAGTCTCTTACAATCTTTGAATATCACCTATATCCTGATGATTCCAAAATTTATATAACAAGCACTCATTTTTTACTACAAACTCAAACATTGCCATTTGAGAAGACTTTTTATTAAAATCTTAACAATGAGGTTCAGTGTGAGTTTTCTGTATGTGCAAACAGTGTGCCTTGATCACATCCAAACACCCCTCAGCACACAATACACTTCCCAGTCCCTAGATATCAGAATGCTACTTATCGGTGAGCTATCATATTTCTGCTTCCACATAAGAGAGAGAATGCATGGTACTTTCTTTTTCTGTGTCTGGCTTATTTCATTTAACATAATGTTCTTTAATTCTATCTACTTCACTCCAAATGACATAAATTCAAACTTTTTATGGATGAACAGCAACCCATAGTGTATACATAAAGAATGTAATAAAGAAAGAAAACATGCAAAATTATCAAAAACAAAAATGAATGTCTGTGTATTGTATCAAATCAATTTCACCTACAGTCATCAACCTTTGGCTTCTGCTCCGGCCAGAGGCTGGTCATTGCTCTCTTCCCTTTGTCATAAACACAACATCAGACACTTCAAGAAATATCATTGGCTGTAACATTCCATGAGCATTCAAATTTTAAAATCTTTTTTAAAAAAAGTGTTTCAAATTCTAAAATCTTTTTACTATCAATTTGTAAAGTCAGGAATCTCATTGTTGAATTGCTATGGTAGCTTCACAGCTCCTCTTTCACTTTTAAGTAGAATCTACTCTCAACATTTAAAATGACATGATCCTTCAGATCCCAAATCATAATGTGTGACCCTGCTCAAAAGTACTGCATGATTCTCCAGCACATTTATATTTAAAGCTTGTATGTTATTAAAAATGAAACAGGCTAAATATGATTTTTCACATTTTTTCTGATTGATATTAACATGACTTTCATTTTCTTCTACTGTAAACAGTATGGAAATATAGTTATACATAAGAAACAAATTATAGTTTCTATAAAACTCATTAATAGCTAGCTACAGATTTAATATACCCGTGTATAACTAAGGCACACGCATCTAGTAGAAGAAAACAATATCAACTTTGTTAGTAATTTTAAGTAGGAAATTTTATTTTGAGAACTCTACATAGAAGAAGTAATTGTTACTTCTTCAATGTTGCATTCTTATTTAAAATGTAAAAGAATAAGAAAAGGTAAGCAGTGGCTGGGAATTTAGCTCAGCAGCACAGCCCCTGCCTGGCAAGTGCAAGGTCATGAGTTGCATTCCCAGTACCAGAAAAAAACCAAAAAAAAATGAAAAAAAAAATAAGCAAATACATTTTTTGCTAAAGAAAATAAAATTGTGAGAAACTTTTATTTTTGAAAATGGCTTACACATATTTAGTGGCAGATGATGTTATTTTTCAAAAAATAACATCGGTAGTGTGATGTTTATGTGTTAAACTCATTGGTCCAAAGAATGTGCAAATTTTTTTCAAACATTATTCTGTGTATACCTATGAAGAAATTTTTGGATATGGTTAATATTTATATCTTTATTATAGGTTCTCAAGAGAGGGTGGACCTAATAATAGTAGTTGAAGTTCTGAAGACAGCAAAATGTCTGTTTTTGAGTACAGTAGGATATAATTATGTCTGATACTACTTAGACTATGCAATTGGCTTTGCTCCTGTGTTCTTTTTTTTTTTTTTTTTTTTTTTTTTTTTCTCCGGTACCGGGAACCAAACTCACGACCTTGTGCATGCCAGGCAGGCGCTTTTGCCGCTGAGCTAAATCCCCAGCCTGCTCCTGTGTTCTTACTCAAATGAAAGCAAAGGATTTTCTTAGGTTCCCAGTTGTCTAACTTCACCTTCAGATACAGAGACATGTAACTTTAAAACTAGTTAGTGTCAATCCCTGATGATAGACAAGGCCATATTCTTCTAAGGAAAACTGAAAAATACATTTTTGATATCCACAGTGCATCAACAGGAAACAATTTTAAGGATGAGTTTGATAAATTGCTTCTTTGATTTCTGAATTAAGTCTATAATATAATTATATTTAAAGATGTTAATGACTGTTTTCAATAACGTCATCTCAGAGTCTATGTAGATATACTGCAAATAAAGACATGAAATAACACCATTGAAGGTTGTTAATCAACTATGTATAGGTACCATAGGTTTAAGTAACTGAGTATTTAATGTTTTTGAGCATTTTTATTAAACTAATGAGTTTCATGGGACTGGCTGCTTGCTCATAATGCTTTTGGACACAGTGGAGAAAAATGATTGAGCTCAGAGATTTGAATTCTAATAGCAATCACCACCTAAAATGTCTTAATATCTTCTGTGGGTGCCCTGTAGGAAATCCTCAGCCATAAGGTCAGGACCTCTGAAAATGAAAACAAGTTCTAAGCTATTGACAGGTGGTGAAAACTTTAGAAGGTGTGGCTTAATGAGAGGTATTCAAGTCTTTTAGGATGTACCCTTAAAGAAAGTCATGGAGATCCAGCCACTTGTTTTCCATCTGTTTTTTGCCATGGCCAGGAGAAGAGCAACTTTCTCTGCTTCATGGTTTCTAATAGCATGTCCTGCACTCTCACAGGCTTTACATAGTGGAGACAACAAGTAACAGACCAGAACTCATGAAACTGAGCCAAACAAAACTATCCACTTTATAAATTGATCATGTCAGGTATTCATTATAGTGAGAGAAATCTGACTAACACAAATGTGATTGAGCAAAGTCACATCATTGCTTTCATTATATTTGATGATGTCAATCAGCAGCCTTTAGAATGTATGACATGAGGAATTTTCTAAAAATTGGTGAAGAAGCCAATTAAAAAACCTATTATACTATAAGAAAAATATAATAGGTGATTGTGTGGCAAACCAAAAGACAAGATAGCTGATAGGACTATAAACATAAAGGATGATGAATTTTCAGATGGAAACAAGGACTCTACTGGAAATTGGACTACAGGCCACTCTTGTTCCACCTTGGCAAGAAACAAATATGCATCTAGTCCACATTTTGGTATGCTGTGAGATGCAGAATGATGGGTAATGGACTTGTTTACATGGTAGAGAAAATTTTAAGTGATCAGAACATTTAAGCAGCCACATGGATCCTAATGGCTACTTTCAACCAAAGTCACAGTAGTAACCTGGAGAAAAAAGCGTCAGAACAGAACTAGTTGAAAGATTTTCAATTAAAACAGAAAATGAGTAAACATAAGGATTCAGCCAAATACATTTTAGTTAATAGCCAAATTCTTTCAAATGGGTATTGGAGACCACTAGGATGCAGCTCTGAACAGGATTTAATATTAGCTGACTGGTTTCTCATGTTTATAGGTTAGGTTGCCTGAGGCCTAGGTCCCTTGTCTGGAGGTGGGCAGCAGACTCATATTAAGTGAGCCTCTATAAACCACTGCTCCCTGCGGAGCCTTGTACTGGCCTGTGCAGTTATGACACATTGGGTACATGATAAGGTCACAGTTGAGGACATTTGGCTCCAACTCCAATTAACTAAAAGGAGACTGAAGCTGCAGACTTATCTCTCCTGTGTGAAGTGCTTCCTGGAGTTAGCATAGTTCTCCTAAAATTAACATATATTACTTGGAGAAGTCTTTAGAGGGATTCCCAAGTCCTGCTCAGATTCCTGCATTTTCTTCAGTCTTTCCCTCCTTTGTTTAAAAACATAACACATCCTGGCTACCTCAAGAAGTTCTTGGTCTTAACACAGAGAATCTTGAATTCTGATAGAGGGTTTTGAAACTTTGGAGCCTTAAAACCATTTCACTTGTCTCATTTATTTAAACCTTCACTGCCCACTCCTTTGGGAGACTGTGGGCGTGATCAGTCTGCAATACCTAGGGGATAATATTAACATGACAACTGGGAAAATAGGAATAGTCAAGAATTGAGAGATACGTCAAGAATGAGCAAGACCACGGTCATCACAGCCTCAAAGATGCAGAAATGCAAATTTGAAAATCATCCAAAGGAAGACTTGATTGAGAGGAAAAGATGGAGCCCCTTTGTAACTCAGGACTGCCTAAGCTGGCAAAGCCCTCAGGGGACACTCCAGAAATCATCATCCATGGAGTGCTGGTAAGCAAAATGCAAGCGTTATGGGGTCATAGAGACTTTGCCTGAGATTTCAAAGAAACCCTGGGAGGCCAAGTGGTGGGCTATAGAATCATAGTCCCTGAAAGCAATACCTAACCTGATGAGGTGTGGAGTTTGTAGACTGAAGTCAAAGCTACTGCAGAAACCACAGGAAAGTAGAAATCTTAGAAATATATAGCACTCATTACTGAAAGTTGAAGTCAGCAAAAGCAACCTATTTAAATGACTAGCACGTGGGCTATAAGCGTAGCAGTGATGCTATGCTGCCAAAGATCTTGGGATCCTATATCTCATCAGTGTTCCTGAGGGGCTGCACACAGAGCTGTAGAACTTAATACTTGTCTTTATGGAATTTGGTTTTATTTTGGTCTAATCTCTAGTTACTATTTTCTACTTCTCCTTTCTGGAATGGAAATGTATACTCTATATTCTACTATTGTATCTTAGAACTATGTGATTGGTTTCTGATCTTCACAGGGTCTCACAGCTAAGAGTATGCCTTGTATCTCAGAGATTTTGGATTTGGCCTTTTGACCAAATCTATGATAAGCTGTGAAGATGCTTAGATATAGACTAATGAGACTATATATAGTCAGGAGGATATTGTTGGGCCCAGTCCTAGAACCTCAAATACTATAGTATGAATCTGAAATGCTCCCCAAGAGCCCATGTGCCACAACCATGGTCCATAACCTGGCCTTGCTGAGACACAGTAAACCTTCCAGGTTGCAGGCCTAGGGGAAATTCCTCAAGTCATTGGAGGCACAGCTGAAGGGAACAGTGGTACTTCAGCCTCTTTCTCATCTTCTTTTTCTCTCCCTGGGCTGCGGTGTTGAGTTCTTCTCCACCATTTACTCTGAGCCAGGACATATGCCTCTGCAGCCCCGGCTCTACAACAGAAAGCCAAAATAAATCTTTTGTCCTTGTAAGTTGGTTGTATAAGGCATTTGTTGTAGTGATAGAAAGGAGAAATTAATTAACAAATATACTCATGAACACACACACACCCACATCTCTATTTCTCGTGTGGTGTGATTGAAAATATGGAGAATTTTTAAACTAAAAAATTATTATAGTAAGAGAAATACTGTAAATAATCACACTCAAACAAATTGACTTTTCTTTGATTACAATTATCCTATTATTCTTGCCACATTCTGAAGTCATTCTAAAATCCTCTTTCATGAATATCCTTAATTGTACTGTGTGAATCAAATTTTTAAAATTACCTTCTAGGATAATTTTGACTTTGGGGAAGGACCAGAAGTAGAATGGTGCCAGATCTGGTGAATAGGGTAGATGAGGACACCACACTGGTTTTGTAAAACTGTCTTTCCATTGAATGGTACTAGACAGCAGCATTCATCTCATAAATACACTCACAAAAGAGTACTGTAGGACAGCTTCAGAAAGTGACACTTACAGCAGAATGAGAGTTTTCCAAGCGAAGATTGTTTGAGTGAGATTAATGGCATTGTGCTTTGACTATAGAAATTTTTTCTTGTACTTTAAACATTTACTGGATGTGTTGTTGATCACTATATACATAGATTTTGTTTCAATGTGGAATTGGTTTGTACTACTTTCTAATTGGGGGGAGAAGTCAAGGGTCAAGACTGAAATTTACAGGGTTATGAACAAGTTAGAATCTCTGATTAGAACAAATGTAGAATCTTAAAGATTTTAGCAGGTTGGCTCACTGTATTTTGAGGAGTAATATTTTTTTCAGTATTCTATTGATAAAGGTTAACCACATCTTTAAAAACACAATTATAGCAATAAACTAATGTATGCCATAAAATTAGGTATCATGGCTTAGGGAAATTGGCAAGTAAATTTAATCATCACCATTTCTCAAACCTGCAATAGATAATTTCCAGTGAGATTCTGTTATAGTTTAATAGTGTACAGTTGTCTCCCTGTGTCTTCAGGAGCCATGTTGTAATACTCCCAGTAGATGTAAGAAAATTTGTTAGTATATAACTATAGTTATATACTAAAAAATTTATGTACTAACTAACACACACACATTATTTCACACAATTCCTATCAACTATCAATAGTTTTCACAAAATCAGAAAAAAAATCCTAAAATATATAGGGAACCAGAAGAACCTCAAATAGCCAAACTGCAGCAATCCTGAATGAAAAGAACAAAGGGGCAGGTACCCAATACAGAATTCAAATTATGATATTACTCTGTAGTAAAAATGGTAATGGCAAAAAATAGACACATAGACTAATGGAACAGAAGACACAGGAATATTGCATGCACTTTTTGACAATGATCATTGAGAGTGTATGCAGTGCACTCAAGAAATGATAGCCTATTCAAAAAGTGAAGCTGGAAGTCTATTCATCTGCCATAAGCATGAAGCTAGAGCTGTACCTCTTACTATGTTATAAAATTAAATAAAAATGACTCAAACACACAGACATAAAAAGAGAAAAACTGAAACTACTGTAAGATAAAATAAGGAGAATGACTGAAGCCTTCTGCATTGGCAAGAACTTGCCTAGGATTCTAGTAACATAAGAAAAAGTCAACCGTGCAATGATGTTATTAAGGTTCTGCAAAGCAAAAGAAAAAAATCAACATAGTGAAGAGACAATTTTCACAAAGGGAGAAAATTGCAAGCTACTCTTCTGGTTGAGAACTGATACAAAAAATTAGAAACAACTAGACCCTCCCAAATTAAAGACCAAATAAAAAAACAAAATAGACAAGTTAAGCAACTAGACACTTCTCAAAAGAAGTGGTACAAATCACGAATATGTGCATGAAAAATATACCCATCAATGGAGAAATGCAAATGAAAAAAATATCTCAGATTTGATCTTAACTCCAGTCAGAACAGTTCTCACTAAGAACATAGAAAACAAACACTGTCAAGGATAAGGAGAAAAAAGAAACCTTTAATGTTGATCAGAATACAAACTAACAAAACTTTTATAGGAATAGTGTGGGGAGTTCTCAAAATAGTTAAAAATCAAAACTCCATTTGACCCAGGTGGAACTCTCCTTTCTATTTTCCCCAGAGGCATAAGGCCATAAAACATAATGATATATGCATACTCATGGTTATAACTAGGAAGTTCACAATAGCTAAACTATGAAAATGACCTAAAAGTAGATCAACATGAGAATGATTAAAGAATATGCAGTATTATGTGCACAATACAATTTTACTCAGCCATAAAGATGAATTCACGTCACTTGTAGAAAAATGAATATATCTTGAGAACATAATATTACGTGAGATAAGTCAGACAGAGAAAGTTAAATATCATGGAGATTTTCTCTGTGAGACACCTAAGTTCTAAATAAATTAAAGACTAATATAAAGGAAGAGTGGTAGACATTTTGGAGAAGGAGAAAAAGATCAGTTGAAGGGTGCAGAAGGAAAGATATAAGGGAAAGTAGATCAAAAATAATCAAACACGTACGTCCATGTATCTCAAAATGAATGTAACAATAATATATTTGCAAGCCTATAACATTAAAACATTATATATTGTGTTTTATCTATGCCCTCATACCTATGAAATACCTTATTTTATAAAGTAAGCACAGCAAGAGGCTAACAATAGTAGAAAAATGTAACAATACAGCAATGTATTTCTAAAATTCATGTGAATTTGGTCTCTGTCAAAATATCTCATTATATTTCACTCTCTTCTTACAACACCGATGCAGTATGATACAGTGGCCACACCATGAGATAAAGTGCAGTGAATAACATGAGCAGGCAATGCTTGACCGTCTCATAATACATCACTTTCAGTTACTCAATTTCAATTCTGCCAGAAATGTGGCAGAAACTTCTTTACCAGCACGATTCATAATCTTCAGTAAGATATATTTCTGAATTTGTGTAAAGAATGCTTACTTATAGTAAATGATGTTGAATCACTCATTTTGTAAGCCCTCGCTGAAGACTTCAGTATTTCTGATTCAACAGGGTACCGTTAGAGCATGTTTTCTTCATGGCTTCTAACAAAAATGTAGCACGTTTTTCATCTTAATAAGGCACTTATCATGTATCTTGACCATAACTATTGAAATGTGAGGTATGACGGAGAAACGAAAGTGAATTCGTTTCAATTTTATGAATAGAAATTTCTTTTTAACGTAGATCTTACTTAGCAACTTCAACATTAAGATTCCTTTTCTTCACCTTTTCAAAATAGAAATCACATCATTGTTGCTTTGGGCTTGATCAAACTATTAGTGTCACTCGTGTACTGTAGAGCCATTATAAAGTAAACTTTATGCTAACTGAATGCAGTTACTGCTGTATCATGAGTTACTCTGGTAGCCAAGGAGAGTGAACGGCGATGAACTCTTAGGCATCATGTTAATACACTGGACTAAGGAATTATTCACATGCACAGTGAGCCAGAGAGGGATGATGTGATATGTCAGTATCTACTGAGCATAGTGCACAATTTAAAACTTATAGATTGTTTCTGGAATGTTCTATTTAATACTTAGATCATTGAAAGCCTGGAGAACAAAGGTGTGGATGATGTAAGACTATTATGTTGTCAAACTTTTATATAAATATGATAGTGAAGCCAGAGAAGTTACTGAAAAACTTCAGAATCCATGGCAAATAACTCCTTGTCTTTAACTTCAGTTCTAAAATTTACATAATGTGGTTTGTATTTGTGTAAAAATTATTCAATATTCCCTAAAACAAGAAGATTATTAAAAAAGAAGATACATTATATTTACTTCCTTTTTCTTGAGAAAACTTCATAATATACTGTTGAAAAGTATATCAGGAAATTTATAACTGGCTATAGAATTTCAATTACAATTACTGTTCTGTATACTTCTATGGATTTTGAATTTATTCACTAATATCTACTTCTATACTATTTATCAATCAGTCTACCTACCCATCTATCACCTGTGTTATTTTGCTTTAAAAGTTTTATTGTATAAATATGTATCTGATTCTCTGGATGTAAAACTAGTAGTCACAAAGAAATTAATAAGCACAATTTCTAGTTTACAAATGTGAATTAGAACGTATGGATGTATTCATGTACCCATGTATTTATGCTTTAATACATGATTTTTTTCCAGTATCCACAAGGATCTGGCAACAGGATGCCACCCCCATCAGCCATTCAGATAATGTCAGTCTTCAGATGCTCAATTGCTTTAATATCTAATGACATGACATTTGCAGGTAAACTGCTCAGATCTTAGACACTTTACATCATGTCCTTGTTACTTGTAATACTAACACAATGTTAATGTTATATTAGCAATTGTCATAATTTATTATTTGGAAATAATGACAACAAAAGGCTCTGAGCATGCCTACTACACATACAATTCTTTTTTGAAATATTTCTATGTGTGGTTTATTTCTATAAATGGTTTAAGTGCATAGATACAGAATCTGTGTGTATAGGAGAATTCTTTCATTTCCAGTGTACCTCATGCATAAGCTTCATTTCACTATATGAAATATAAAATGTGGTAATGCATGTTTCTGGAACACATCATTTGTGTTTCTCTAAGATCTGTCTTGTAATGTTTTCATACTCTCTACATGTGCCTCACCAATTTAAATGGAAAAATTTAAATACATAATTTAAATAAGAAAAGCAGTTTGTTTTTGTCTTCGTTGTTATTTCTTATTATTTTTTCCTTCTCTTTAAAATACAAAAAAGTAAAGCAAAAGTAGTTGCTTTACTTTGCAATATTTCTCATATTATTTCCCTAGATAAACTGGTCTCTCTGAGAACTAAGGTCATTTTATGGAATGAAAAGGACTATCCCATTCTGGGTTACACCTATAATCACTAACAGTAGTAAAATACAGGAATAAAGTAAATTTTCTCATTAAGAGGCTCCATGTATCTATGATATATTTTATTCCAAACACAGTGCACTATTTACTATTCCATTATTATTAACAATGTATATTATGCAATATGTATATATTATACATATAATATCCCTGAAGCAGTCTTCACTCTTAGGCAGCTGAATCTAACAACTGCAGCAGGGTTTGATGATGCATGCTTGTAATCCCAGCTCTCTGGAATGGCTGAGGCAAATTCAAGTGATGTCTAGGACTTCAAGTCTTACCAAGGAACTTGGCAGAATGCTATCTTAGAAAAAACAATGCAAAACAAAACACCTGATATATGGCTTCATATGGTCATAGGTGGAGCTTTTTTAGAGGTGGTTGGATCTAGAGTATGTGATGCTGGAATTGATTCATGATGTAGTGTTTTAAACTCAAGGACACTCAGATTAAGGGTGTGAGTGCTACCTCCCTTAGGTAACCTGGATAAGATATAAGAGTCAGAAAGATGCTCTCAGGGCCATTAGTTGGTTTTACTACCTTGTGGAAACCACGAGTTGTCTATCCTTTGTGATGTCCTTCTGCCAACCCACCCTGCCTTGGGACCAGCTGAGTATGAACTGAAACATCTACAAACTATGAGCTAAATAAATCTTTTCCCTTTAACTTTGGGTGTTGGCTATTTCCTCACATGTAAATTTTCCTTTGACACTTTATTTTTTAGTATTTATGCTATTCTACTTCACGTAACAATTTATTTGGCTTACAGATATTCACCTTAGTACTCAGAATACTTATTGGTCATTTTTAGTTTTTTAAAAACTAATATTATCATGCAGTATAATTTGTTCTGGAAAATCAAGGGAAAAACTATTAGATATTTAGCCTTCTAATATTGCCACAAGTGGCACCAATTTCTAAATATTGATCTTGGACTACTTAGGAACTTTATAGTAATCCTGAATATTCTTTAATTTTAATTTCCATTTCAGTAAACAAGCTGATATATTCTGGAATATAGCTCAAAATCATAATTCAATTATATCAATGTCAATTGAAAATCAAACAAATCTGAGCGTGTCCTCGGTTGGTCATGGCTGAGGTGTAACCTTTGGTAGACTGTAGGAAAATAAATTTTATAGTTGAGTGTGATATTTAAAAAAAGAAAAACACAGAATTTTTCTATGGTGTATAACACACACACAAACACACACACACACACACACACACACACACACATACATCAAATGAAAAAAAGAAAGAAAAACAAAGTTTTCAGTACAGATAACTTTCTCATCTTCTTCCTTGTCAGTGCCTGTGTTAGTGACTGTCCTTTTAACCTCATACTTTTCCTGAGAACAGCAATCTAGGAGGTTCTGACAGGACCATGTTTGAGGAAGATATAAGGACTGTGATACCTTAGTGTTCAAAAATTAAGAATGAGAATATTTATATTAAAGTTAGTTGACAATTTCTTGATAGGTACATGGTCATACTGTCTAAACTTTTAATATTTTTTTCTGCTCTCAACAAAAGTAAGCACAATATGGGGCCAGGAATGAATATATATGCATATCTTTCTTGAAGAAACAACGCTGCCAGGTTGTAATGTAATAGAATGTCTTGCTCTGTTTCTCATTCTTTACACCCTTATTGGTCTGGCTACAGCAGGACACTCAACTGCTTTTAATGACTTTCATTACTCCCTCTTATTTTCTAGGTTAATGACATATTGAAAGTGCTAATGGCATAAAATTTTGAAATGGCTCAAGCAGTGTTCATGAAAGAGGCAGTATATTTTACTTTATATGAGTATAATTTTTTCCTAGTGGATTAACTGTAACATTTTGCTGCTTAGTAATTTCTCAATTTAATTGAGAGGAGGGAGGAAAAAGGAAAAAAGCACAGAGTCTACAAGTGAAGTTGTGGTTACAAAAGATGTCACCGCCTATAACTTCCATCAGTGATTCCAGGAGGGTTACTTTCAGGCTCAGGCAAGAAAGTGGAAAATCATAATTTCCACTGTACTCTTACTTTTCTTTTTTAAAATCTGTGATTCATAAAAAAATGTGAAAAATCCGATTCTTAGCAGTCATGTTTTTCTACCTTAGTTTCATACTGTACCTCTTTAAACAGAAATTATAGGAGTAACATTCAATTAAAGCATATTCTAAAAAATCAAACAAATGACAGTTTTAGATGTTTAATTATAGTGCATTTACATGAACAAAATGATGTAATTTCTGAGTATGCCACTTTAATTCATATGCAGTATTTCGTTAGCTATTCTCTTTCATGGTGCAAAGGGCATTGACTTTATTGGGTGTATTTGAAGAGAAAGAAATGTTGAAGGTAGTGCTCATAACTAAAGACAAGAGCAATTGTAACTATGAAGTCAGGTCTGCAGAAGGATACGAATGATGTTGTAAGCAATCCTCTTGTAAACCTGGGTGTTATTTGCCAATGGAGTTCTAGTTCTTGCTACAGATCAGCTTTTGCAGACTATTATGTCATTTCCTCAGCAGCAGGCAATTGTCGTACTGTCTTCTAATTTTTCTTAGAAGGGTCAAGCAGGTGCTTTTTGTGACGCTTCAATTAGAGCAGTCTTCTCAGAAATTAAAAAAGAAAATGGAGGTCTCACAGAAGTAAGACAGGAAAAACATTTAAGGGGAGATGCAGTTTGCTAGAGACGAATTTCAGTTTACTGACACTGGTTTCTCTGGAGCATACTTTGCGTCATAAAGGTAGAACAATGTTAAGACCTTCAGTTAGGCTCTTGTATCCATCTCACAGTCTTTCATTAGTGGGGAACCTCTGCATTGCTCTTTTAGTGTCCTTTCCCATTAAGGAGTCAGATTAATGGAATTTTCCAAAGGAGAAAATAAATGCAAGTATGTGACAGACAGAATTTATGGCAGCTGGGGGATAGATAGGCTCCCTGGCCTGGGCAAAGCCACCTTGTCAGTTAGTCTCCATTCCAGAGACTTGCTACCTTAAGAAGGGCTACTCTGATGGACTGTATCATTGGAAACCACCCATCTCCTTTGGGTAATAGGTTCATTTTTTTCTTTCAATTTAAAATTTTAAAAAAACTTTATTAGTACATATTTGCAGTACATTATGATTACATTAATCATAGGGAGTTCACACATAAATAACATGTCGTACTGATTTGCTCACCCTCTTTCCCTTCTTTCCCTCCTCTCTTTATCTCTTGGTGCCCTTCCCTATGCAAAAGATTTAGCCCCCTGTTTCCCATTATCTATCAGTTATTGTGCTCCTTAATTTATTTATACCCTGGTATTCTCATGTATGAAATACCAGGAGCTATTTAATCTTGTGTGTCTCATTTATTCTGCTTAGCATTATGGTTTCAAGGGTCATCCAGTCTCCTACAAATGATGCAAATGTGGTTTTCATTATGGCAGAGTAGTAGTCCACGGGGCCAGAGGGTCACTTTTGAAGTTTAGCTATGTGTAATGCTTATCTTCCACTTTTTATTTCAATCCTTTGACTTTCCTTTTATTGTGTTAATTTTTCTAATCACAAGAAACTGAAATTTTTTTGGTAGATGTACAGGACAGACACATAGAAATGACACTATCAGCTAGCTTTTGCTTGTGTTTGTTTCTATTAAGTTTTTACTTAATAAGCTATCCCTACTCTAACTAATATTGCTGCTGATGACTTTGTCTCTATCTCTAACTAAAATGGGAGCCACACATTTTTGACTATCAATTTTTGTTTAATATATTTACAAATACAGTTGTCAAAACCTCTAAAGATTAACATTTACATTTCATTGTTTTAACAATGATTCTCAAAAATATTGGCATATATGATAACTGCAGAAATTAGATATTACTTTGCATACTCTTTACCTTCTTGTACCAGTTTTATATTATCAAAATATATAATTTTCCTAAAATTTAACTCTAGTTCTCTGATGATTTATTCCACAACTTTGGAAAACATTCCTTAATTCTTAGCTCAGCTTCCTTCACTACTCTGAGTGTAATTTTCAATACAAGACATTTCAGAGGATGGAAAAAAAGATAAAAAGAAGAATTCATTAATAGTCTGAAAATGACACATTTTATATTGCTATGGAAAGTACACTGACCATACATTTTGATTGGTATATTTGATATATAAATAAGAAACATAATTCACAAGAGGATGGTTTTTTGTGTGAAAATGCATCCAAATATTTATACTGTGAAGTCATCTTTCATTTTAATATGGCATGTTTGATGCATTAACACTTAGAACATAGAGCTTAGATTGCATGGTGATCAGCTGTTACGTTACATAATCTCCTCAGATGATATCTGTCTTGAAAATACAAACAGAAAAGACAAATTACAACTCCAGAGACACATATGTATTTGCTGTGTTTTCAACTCCAGATATGTTCTCTCTGTCTCTGTCTTTCTTTGTCTCTCTCTCTCTCAAAGTAAAGAACATGAAGCAAAGAACAAGAAGTATGTCTCTTTCTAACTATGAGCACAAATTTTGTTGGTTACTCTAATGAACAAAACACTAAGAAAGAAAAAATATTTGCAGATATTCATACTACAATGACAATTTTACAAAAATCATATAACCTTTTGAAATAATTCCAGAAGAGTCATTGTGTTGAAAAATACATGAAATTAAAATTTTGTGTGGTAGCATATTCAATTTCAGACAGAAACTGTCAGGCAGAGCTCAACTACCTTTCCAACGAGGCCATCATTCACCCTTTCTTTTCCTTCAATACTGCCTACCTTCTTTCTAGACGTTTGTGGCAGAAGTTAGCTGAATTTTTTTCTGCCTTACTTGTTTTTTCTTCAGTTTTTTGAAAGCTACTCTAGAGACATAGAAAAAATGTGCTGCCCCTAATAAGAGATTTTTGTTAGTTGAACATAAAAATACTGTCATACAGATTTAAATCTGAAATAACATTTTACCTGATATCTAAAAATTACTGCATACTACTGAACAACCTGACTATATAAATCTGTATTTTCTAACAAGATGCATGTCTTTACATTTTATACATTTTCCTTACAGGTTAAAGATGACCCTTTGAAAGTTTATACTTCTAAAAATTACTCTTTGTAAAATTTTTAAGTGATCATTGGCTCTACAGATTAAAAAATTTTATTAGTTTATTGTAAGTGAAAAGTAATGTAAATTTCAATAAAACAGTATTTTATAGTGCCCTGTAATATTCAGCTATAAAAAGATTTACAGAGTAAACTATAATTTATTATATTTAAGCATTCAATATTTTTAGTTTTGATATTAAAAAATGAAAATTATGAGTATGTGACCCATAAATACACAGAATTTTGCATTTGTCTTTAGCACATTCAGTGGTCCCCTCTACCCAGCTGAATACCACTTATGAAGACATTTAGATTTTATAGATTTCCTTTAATAAGTTTGCAAGAAAATTTTTATATGATTTCTAATTTTTAAATGTACATATGTCATGCTGAAATTAATGATTAGTAGTTGGAAAAAGCATGTTGTTGTAAGAGTTATTAATAAAAAACGTTACTATAGGTAGAATTTCCACAGGTGTGGAACTCCATCAGTAGTGTTCTAAAAAATGTAATGTTTAATTTTTATAAAATAAAATATAGTTGATTGATTTTAATACTAAAATTACAGTTTAAAATAAAATGAATATATTTTCATATAGAATGTGAATTATTAGCTGCATTTTCTAAAATTCTAAGAAAAATCTTCCCTTCAAAATAAAATGATAAATTAATTAATATGTTTAGATTCAAATTATATTCCAGTTTTTGTTTGTTTGTTTGTTTTTGTTTTTTTTGTTTTTCTCCGGTACTGGGAACCGCACTCACGACCTTGCGCTTGCCAGGCAGGCGCTTTGCCGCTGAGCTAAATCCCCAGCCCCTATATTCCAGTTTTGAATACTATCTGTTAACATATGTACATTGATCAGTATTTGCATTTCAATATCAACATTGTATTTTTCTTTCTATAAAATGTTTAATTCATAATTTAATTTTTACAACTAAACTTTTAGTCAATGATACACTTGGCCATTGTTGATTTTAATTATTACTTTTCTAGTCATTTATTTTTCATAATGCTGATTAAAATAATTTCATGCAGTACTGCTGGTACTCCAATGCCAGAGAACATCTGTTTTAATAAAATGTTTATCTTCTCTTTGTTACTATGTCTGTAAGCACTGGGATAATCATTTCAATTCTTTGTGCCAGTGCAGATGAAACATACTCTTTAAACATAATTTTAAAACAATTTTATTTGTACTTTCTGTCTACATTTTCATGTCTTAAAATAAACTAACTTAGACTTTCAATATTCTTGTATAGTGAAATGAGACTTATAGGATTACCACATATATTTTTAAATACAATACTGAAGACAAAGAAATACAAGAAGAGATTTTAAAATTACATTTACTCATTAAGAATCTCCAATAGAATTAGATGGATACATGAATTATTTATTGCACCTAACAAAATAGACCACAACTTTATTTTCTTTTGACATTATTTCTGAGACTTATATTGTATAACACTTCTGGCTGTGTTTTTCTAATTACATAAATAATTTAGAAAATTTCATTAGATTATTTTGTTACTGAAGTAATAGAAGTGCTGCTCAGAAAAAAAAAAAAACTCTGGTTTAAAAAAAAAAAGTTTTACCACTTTAAAAACAACATTCATTTTTTTCACTTGAGATCATCAGACCAGCCACCACATTGCAAATATAATAACAAAATCAAAGCAATCTCCAGAAGAGATTCAAAATATAATATCTACCGAAGTCAGTGCTAATAACACCTAATCATGATAAAATGTAATTTCAGAGGTCTATTCGTGTTTACAGTTTCTCCCACTTTATAAGAGAAAGGTGAAAATTTACTAACAAAAGTTACTATTATTGTAATTAAAATAGCAAAGATTATGTCCATCTCATTTAGAAAATGCAGTTCCTTGAAAGTATGTGTACATTATTGATGACAGAGGAACAACTGGGGAGGAATAGGTAGTGTACGGCATGGCCAGGGTGTCTGGCATAGCAGAGATAATCACATGCTCATTCATGACAAGATGTACTGGAGGAAGCTGTCCTTTGTGAGTCCTTTGCACATCTTTGCTCACCTTTGCTATGTGCCAATAGCTCTGTGAACCTTACTTTACTCCAGAAACAAACGCTAAGGTCTTAACTCTACTAACAAGTGAAATAATTATCTTTAGAAAATCATCTTACCTCTATAAAAATGGATGAGGGAAAGACATCAGGCTGAGAAGCTCATCTTGAGATTTTCCCTGCCATACATCTTGCTTGCTATGTGTGGCTTCATTCCCCACACCCCTTTCAATATCATCAATAAAACTTCTGGTTTACTTCACCTTGGTTATCTTAGTTTCTTATTCTGCACAGGAGAGACTTTCAGTTCTCAGTCAGCCTCATTCCACCTCTGGCATTCCTGCAAAGGTGGAAAATAACCAGAGAAGCAGAGGGTCTCTTCAAGCGACTCTTTAAGGGACCTGGTGAAAACTTTAACATGTGATATACAGCGTGGCCTAGAACCCTACAACCATTTCGCGTGGGTCCAAGCAATTCACGCACAGATCCAAGTCTGAATTATTTCTAGTTGGAAGCACTGAAAAATCACATAGAAAAAAGTAGATTCACGTTATTATAATGAGAGTAAGGCATTGAAGACTAATTTATCTGCCACTGTTATGTTTTGCTGCTTCCAAGAGGAAGAGAAACTATCTTATTAACATGTGGTTATAAACCTTGACTACGTTTGAGATTTTTCTAGCAGGATAGTAATCCTTTGCCTTCACATGTCAAATTTTAGTACTGCAACATCTTTCTCCTCACAAAGGTAGAATGACAAAGTTTTTATAAACCTTACAGAAGAAACAACAAACTTAACTAAATGACCAGCTTTACTAGCGCAATATTTTCTCTTTTAAAAAGTAATAACTTTGAAGTTATTTTTTATACTCAGAATTAATCCAAACTTAGCTCATATTATTTACATACTGTGCATTATGATAGTGAGAAAAAGTCTGTAGAATATCAGCAGTTAAATAATGGCTATTTTCGTCTATAAACCTTTCACAATCAGCCCATTTCTTAAAGATAATCATGAAAATTAGAATGAGACATTTCAAGGCTAGCACCTCTACTTGTATTTTTTTTCTCTTTGTATGTGACATATACATGCCTTGTGTAAGAATATTTTCGTTGTTTCTAGATATTTTAACTTCATTAGGCCATGTATGTTATATTGAAGGAAAAGTTAGATATATACAAGCTGAGAAAATGTGCATGACTTATTGGAACATCTTTTTAGCAGTGTATATGGAGTTCTTTCTGCTTACTCTGTAACATTTTCAAAATTTCTTTCATTATAAACACACAGCAATGCAAGGTAGCATCTTCAAACAAAGGTTGTTTCCTCTGGATGGAAGGCCTTGGATCAAAGGACAATTTCAGAACACATTTTTAATATCTTGTATTTCTCAAAGAGGGAATAGAATTTCAAACTAATACATTCTTAAAAGACTTATACCTAAGGTCTAATGTATCACTGTATATTACAGCCAAAGGACAATTTTTTCACAAATTCCTGCATGCTTTATTTTACTCAGTAAAGATTATTTTATAAGGCAGTGAAATTTCAGAGAAATCCCACATGGGAGAATATTAGAGTGTATGTTGTTATGAAAAAGTTTCACTTCTCTACTTTAGACATATTTGATTTCTCTGAATTAAGGCAGCATTCTCTTACACAGTATATTAGAAAACTCCATCTTTTAAGTCTAACACGAAAAGATTAAACTTTTTCAACAGCAATAACTGGACTGATGGAGTGTAGCTGTAAGGTGATAAAGGAGAAGGAGACAGGTGGTCCACACTGAAACAATGAATTCAGTGGAGAAAGTTTGAGGATGTTTTATAGAAAAAAATAAAGACATTCCGCCTAAAGACAGCATAAATAGCATCAATAGAGTGACTCAAGGATTGGACATATAACAACACCTCATTTGTGTAATATCTCAGCTCAAATCATTTATTTTAAATACAATGAGGAGAACAAAATACAAACTTTTATACACATAAAAAATTGTGAAAATATTTTCTAGGGATTCTTTACAAAATGAGTCTTGGAAGATTAATGATGAAGTTCAAGGTATTATGTAAAAATATCAATAGCATAATGAAATACACTTTATTATGAAGTTGTCTGATTAAATAAAATAATGCTGTGCGTTCTGTTTGGACCTTGTTGGAGTAAACATTTCAGACAACATAGGTATTTCCTGGGTTCAGTGAGGACTATACTTAAGGTCTCTTATCAAATCCTTTATAACATATTCAAAATTAGGCAGTCTATATCCAATTTTTAATGATCAATAACACATTTATACCTCTGAATCTCATTTAATTCTCTGATCTATTTTTATGCAGCCAAGTAACTACTGGAAATTACTGATTTGATATCTCAAGGGTAGATCAATCTCAATCCATTTATAAAACTGGGGCACTTTTAAAGTTTTTCATCTCAGTAAATGATAAAGTATCCTCTCCTATCTTTGAAACCTCTTGCGTTTTAATCCTAGTATATATCCCCTAGTATTTTAGCTGTTAATCATCTCTATTCAAATGAGAGCGATTGCTTCCACTTGTACAATCTAGCTCATTCCCTCTGGCCTGCATATACAATTGACCCACAAACTTGTCTCTTTTATGGTTGACATCAGATTTGTTTCCTTTCACAGGCACCTCCATAACTATGTCAGATAATCTTTTCTACTTTTAAAGACAGCCAAACAAACCTTGATATCATTTCTAGCATCTGCTGACTACATAAATCTTCTGAAAGTCATATTCCATGAACGAATTATGTATTTGTGAAGGACAAAATATTCCCCCTTTTCTCCCCCAAAGACATTCCAGTCAGATGTTGTCACTGCATTTCTTATTTCTATCAAATGCTGGTGAAATGCCACATAGCTAAATCTAGTGGCTGTTTCCCAGGTTTCAAATTACTCATTATAAGCAGAATTTAAAAGAAATTGGAACACATTCTTCTGCTAGGAATAATCTTCTCTTGGTTTCTGCAACAAGCAATTCTGTCTTATTTTTATCCCTTTGGTCCCACTATTTCAAAATTCTTTTTTATATTCTATTTAACATTGTTCTTAATGTGGCACTGGCTCTATATTTTTTTAGTATGAATGCAAACTTTATAAGCGACTTTATCCAGACTTATGATTTTTTATCATAAATAATTTGATAAATTCTCCCTAAACTAACTCTCTGTAGCTTCTGCTTGAAACATCCCATGGAATTTTTACTTACAATTTCTATGTGAACAGCTAATACATGCTTCAAATCATTTCATAAAAATCCTTTCCCATTCCAATAAACATGGTCATTCTTTCATTGTATGTTCTCATGAAACTATATCCTATGTTCTATTTTCTCTTCACAGTTATCAATCTATCTCGTAAAATATTGGTATAGCTGCTACATCTTTCTGTGAATTCTAATCACTGCAGTGATGATGGACCTTTTATAGCCTGGGTACCCAGATTGCAATCCCAAGCGCACTTATTTATCATAAAGTGCGAACACTGCAATTACTCTTGCATATCAAGGTTTTTGTTTAGAAGAAAGAGCTCTTATCCAATGCTTACTGCTGGAGACACTTGGCTTGCATGCCAACAGAGAGGGTTCTCACCACCCTATCTTAGGACAATGGCAGTCATAGAGAGAGTGATAAGCATTTGGAAAATAAATTAGTGAACGAGTTTATTGATCAATTATTAAGTAAAATAAAGAGATACTTTTTTATTTTGGATTGATGTTTGAATTATATTTAATATTTTGGGTTGAATGGCAATGAAAACTACGTTAAGACATTTCCTAAGTATTTGCTCGTGTAACTTACAATTACTTATAGAGTTTAATTGTGAGACTTTAAATTTTTCATTGAAAATGTAATGGCTAGAATTAGGCTTGTAGTATGCTTTAGAAGTACATTTATTAACATATAATAATTATATTTGCTATAAGAGGATGAATACAGACACCCATAGTGTGTTGCCCCAGGCTGGGCGAAACACTGGACATCTTCAGGAAGCTCAGTGAGGCTGGGCTGTGCCTCCCTGACCAGCATACAAGGCAGGCAAAACCTCGGGCATCCTCTGGGGCCTGGGTGGCTAACCTCCACACCCATAGTGTGT
The DNA here is from genome assembly GCF_000276665.1 of Chinchilla lanigera. Taxonomy (NCBI): domain Eukaryota; kingdom Metazoa; phylum Chordata; class Mammalia; order Rodentia; family Chinchillidae; genus Chinchilla; species Chinchilla lanigera. The sequence goes on from NW_004955426.1 coordinate 15,158,387, forward strand.
CTGCCTGGACTGGGCTGAGCCCAGATATCTTCAGGGAGCTCAGTGATTCTGGGCTCTGCTTCCCTGACCAGTGCGCAAGGCAGGCAAAACCCTGGGCACCCTCTGGGGCTTGGTGGCAACCCATCACACCCATAGAGTGGTGGCCCAGCTGGGCTGCCACAACTCACCAGCACAGGAGCTACCCTGAGCACTGGGGATCTTCAGACTCCTCTCCTGCCACTCACACAAAAGCAGGACAGTGACACTGCAATATAGGGAGTCTCTAGTTCTTTAAAAATGACAAAATGGAGGAGACAAGTGTAACCCCAGACCTCCACACCACCCAAAATAAGTCCAGAAGGCATCAACACAGAAGAGCCTGGAAGTCATACACCTGAAATTTCTGAAATGATAGCAATTGAAGTAAAGAAAAACTCCATCAGGCCATAGAAGACATCAGATCAGAAATAATGTCTCAGATGACAAAAGAAATGACAACAACAATGAAAGAAATGTTCAGCATATCCAAAGATGACATAGACAAGAAAATAGAAGAGCATAGACAACTCAATGAAACCTTCAGGGAACAATATAGAAAAGAACTAGAAGATATGAAACAAATGCAAACAGGTATCCAGGAACTTAAAAATTCCATTGAAAGCTTGCAAAACCTCCTGGATGAAGCTGAAGATAGAATTTCAGACAGTTAAGACAGCATTGCAACCAATGAATGTGAAAGGAGGGATCTCTTAAAGACAACAAGGAACCAGGAAATAACAAATCAACAACTGCAAGATGAAGCAAAGAGAAACAATGTCAGATTAATAGGTATTAATGAAACAGCAGGGGCCAACACAAATGACATAAAGAGACTGTTTGCAACAAGTCATCAAGAAGATTATACATCACAATCAAGTGGGATTCACACCAGGGATGCAGAGATGGTTCAATATATGAAAATCAATCAATGTAATACACCATGTTGATAGCGCCAAGGATGAAAATAACATGATCATCTCCATTAATGTAGAAAAAGACTTCAATAAAGTCCAACACTCATTCATGTTGAAAACCCTACAGAAAATAGGAATAGGTGGACTTTACCTCAAGCTGATGAAAGCCATCTATGATAAACCAACAGCTAACATCATACTAAATGGTCAAAAATTGAAAGCTTTCACTTTAAAATCAGGAACAAGACAAGGATGTCCACTGTCATTACTTCTATTCAATATACTTCTGGAAATATTGGCTGGAGCAATTAGACAAGAGAGAGAAATAAAAGGAATAAGGACAGGAAAGGAAGAAGTGAAACTGTCATTATTCAAAGATGACATGATACTCTACAAAGAAGACCCCAAAACCCCCACCAAAAGGCTCATGGATTTAATAACCAAATTCAGTAGTGCAGCTGTATACAAAGTTAACACTCAAAAGTCAATAGCATTTCTGTACAGAAGTAACAAACATACTGAGAGAGAAATTAGGGAAACGACATCTTTCACAATAGCATATAAAAAGATAAAATACTTAGGAATCAATCTAACAAAGAAACTAAAAATCTATACAGTGAAAATTATAGCGCTCTGAAAAAACAGATTGAAGAGGATATCAGAAAATGGAAAGATATTCCTTGCTTATGGGTAGGAAGAACCAACATTGTGAAAATGGTCATACTACCGAAATTGTTGTACAGATTCAATGCAAGCCCAATTAAAATACCATTAGTATACCTCACAGATCTAAAGAAAACACTCCTAAAGTTCATCTGGAACCAGAAGAGGCCTAGAATAACAAAAGCAATCTTGGGAAACAAAGGAAAGGCAGGAGACCTCACAATTCCTGACTTAAAATTATATAACAAAACTGTGATAAAGTCAGCGTGGTACTGGCACAAAAACAGACCAGAAGATCAGTGGAACAGTTAGAAGATGCAGATACAACTCAAACACACTCAGTCACCTTATCTTGACAAAGGAGCCAAACATGTTCAAAGGAAGAAAGATAGCATCTTTTATAAATGGTGCTGGAAAAACTGGCTTTCCGCATGCCGAAGACTAAAACAAGACCTATGTCTTTCACCATGCACTAAATTAAAGTCAAAATGGACAAAGATCTAAATATTAAAACAGAAACACTAAATTTATTAGAAGAGAAAGTAAGTAAAAATCTTGATGACACTGGAGTAGGCAGAGAGTTCATGAAAAAAAAACCAAACTACACAGGAAATACTTTAAAGAATCAACAACTGGAATGTCATCTTACTGAAAAGTTTTTGCACGTTTAAAGAAATCACAACTAAAGTAAAAAGAAAACCCACAAATTGGGAAAAAATTTTAGCCAACTGCCCCTCAGACAAAGGACTTCTAGCTAGGACATATAAAGAATTAAAAAAAATCAGGCCTCCCAAATTCAAAGGCCCAATCCCAAAATGGGCATCTAAGATGAATACACACTTCTCTAATGAAGACATACTAATGGCAAATAAATACATGAAAAAATGTTCAATGTCACTTGTCATTCGAGAAATGCAAATTAAAACAACACCAAGATTCAATCTCACCCCAGAAAGAATGGCTGTCATCAAGAAATCAACCAATAACAAATGCTGGAGAGGCTGTGGGGAGAAAGGACTGCTACTCCACTGCTGGTGGGAGTTTAGATTGTTGAAACCACTGTGGAAATCAATTTGGAGATTCCTCACAAAACTAGGATGAGAAGTTCCCTTTAACCCAGCTATTCCCTTTCTGGGTATTTTCCCAGAAGAATTAAAGACATCATGCCACAGCGATATATGTGCACCCATGTTTATACCAGAACAATTTGTTATAGCTAAATCTTGGAAACAACCCAGACGCCCATCCAGTGAGGAATGAATAAAAAAAGTTGTGATATTTTTATACAGTGGAGTATTACTCAGCTATTAAAAAAGATAAATTTGAGGATTTTGTAGGTAAATAGATGCAACCAAAGACCATACTCACAATTGAAATACATTGGACCCACATGTGTAGATATCATATTGTCTCCTTGATGCAGGAACCTGAAAGACTAGATAAAACTCAAAATGTACAATAGATGATAGGAAAGGGAAAGAAACTGCTCAAAAGAAGGAATGACTGGGATGAGGGAAAGAAGGTAATAGAAAGGAGGAAGGCAAAACATAAATACACATATGAATAGCTTCAGTGACTGTATTGCTGTTGTCTGATGGTGTTTTGAAATGAACAGTTAATGCTCACAATTTTTTATGTTCTGATCGACTGTGCATGCTTGTGTCTGGTGGTCTGAGCAACTGATTTGTACATAACAATATGCAATGGAATTACAATGGTGAACTCTTACCGTCTTGTCTAGTGAAACTCTGTATTATCTCTAAGGTTTTAACGAAGAATTATTTTCTTATTCTCTTTAATGTTTTGAGCAATCTTTCATTCTTACATCTGATAATCTGAGCAATGTAGTTGAGGATAGCGATATGCAATATAACAACCACTTTGATTTGTATCCATTTGTCTTGAGACCCTGTATCACTTTGAATGTTTTTGCTTTGATTTGTTTATGTTTGTGACACTGGAGTGCTGCTACTGTTCTATTTTTTTGTTTGTTTGTTTCTCATGTACTACTCTCTTTAAAATAAAAAAATATGAACACATTAAAGGTAGGAGAAATGATGTCAATTTAACGTTTAAATATATGTATTTCAGATTTAGTTAAATAAAACTCAGTACCATAAAATAACCTACCATAAATAAGTTATGGTAGGTCAGAGGCTACAATTCAGACTATTTTTCTCCTAAATTAAATGATATATATATAAAGATACAGCCCAATTTATTTGAGTAATTACCCTTTGAGAACAGGTTAATGCAGGAAAAAGTAAGAGAAAAACTGATAAAACACAGTAAATGAGAGCTATTTGCAGTAATAGGCCTATACTGGAGATCTTAGCAGAGAACTTAACTGACATGTGAATATCCTTTCATTGTTTGCATCTTAGTAAAAGTAAAACCTCTACAGTAATACATGTATATTATTTAGTGTTCTCATTGAAATTATAAAAATCTGATATCCAGAATTTAAAGAGAGATTTCAGTGGGGTTTTACATTTCAGAGAGTTCAGTCCATGGACACCTGGCTTCAAAGCAAAAGAATAAGGTTATGGTGGACAAAATCTTCTCATTTTATTGTATCCAGGGAGCAAAGTACAGAGGAAAAGCAGCAGCAGAAAATATACCTTCTAAAGGCATGTCCCTAGTGACCAATCTCCTATACTGGGTCCCAGCTTCTAACAATATATAAAGATAAGAACATTCAGTAATGAGAATAGTACTCCATTATCAAATCAATTGTCTAGAAATCTCTTAATAGTGTCAACTGGACAACTAAGATTAACTGCCAAATGTTCAATCCTGTTAAAGTGACACATATCGTTAACTGCTTAAAGCACACTTAATCTTCACATAAAAATAACAATGTGATAATTCTGCTAAAACTATTGTAACCATTCTGCATACAATCAAAGCTACATTAATTCCTTCTCCAAAGTCTCAAGTGTTCCAAAATCACTCAAAAGTCCATGTCAAAGTTTCCTGTAGACAAAAGATAAATTCCTAACTGTAACCTGATGGAAAAATTAAAACCATGTTGCATAATCTCAAGATAGAATTATAAATAATAATCATAAAAAAGAGAAAAGAGAAAAATACTGTGATGGAACAGAACTAGCTAATGCAAGTCTGAATTTCAATGAGACAAAATATTAAGACCTGCAGTTCTATGCCCAGAATTCTAGAAATATGCGAGATGTGACTTCCAGGGGGCATTAGCAGTCTTTTCAACCCCATGGCCTTGTCAGTTGCAACCCACATGATCTCAGTATCAATTTTGCACAGCTATATTCCTGCATATTTTCTTGGTAAATTTTCCATATTCCTTATATCTCAAGTTTCTACTCCATATTTCATCGTTCTTCCAGTGTTTCCCTCACCACTACTTTTGGGGATCTTTCTAAGCTTTCTTTGATTTCTAGACCCTCGTATTGAGACCTAACTATTGGAAGCTTCCTACACCCAGCTATTGATTTTTACAACCTTAATAATCAGCAACAGGGCTGGGGATACAGCTCAGGGGAAGAGCGCATGCCTGCCGAGCACAAGGTCCTGAGTTAGATTCCCAGTACCCCCCACCCAAATACTGAGTGCTCTAAAAATCAGCAGCATATGCACCATGTCAAAGTCTGCCACCAGCTCCAGCAGTAGCCAAGTCCGCTGGGAGCACTACTGCAGTAGATTCTGAGTGCCTGCATGGCTGAACATGGTATAATGATTCCTTGAGAACAAATTACATAAGGATCCTTTCTCCAGTAAAAAATGCCAGGGAATTATTCTAAAGTGAAAACTTTAAATGATTACATTGTCAAGCCTGTGATATATGGGGTCTTGATTCCCGAATTGCCATCAAGGTATCTTCTTCTCCCAATTCAAAGTATGAAGATTGTTTTCATTTATTTTTTATTTAAACAGAGAAAAAAATAAGAAAAACTATGCAAATTTGAAAACAAGATAATAGGAAATTAACAATGGTTATCACATTGTATTAGTGACATTAATTTTTCATGAACAACACTTTCTTCATCCTCAACAATACACATTCTGTTTTTTTTTTTTTCCAGCTAAAGTTAAAATTTTGAAATCTTTCTACTCTGCTTTGAGATTTTGATACTTCTTTAACTCTGGTTAAAAACAGTCTGAAAGTTGGACTGTCTTAAAATTTTCTACACCAGATCACATAGTCTACTATCTTTAAACTCAGCCTCACACAAAATCTTAGAACATGAAGAAAGCATAATTAAAAATCTTTACCATGGGGGCTGGGGATTTAGCTCAGTGGCACAGGGCCTGCCTGCCAAGCACGAGGTCATAAGTTTGATTCCCGGTTCCAGAAAAAAAAAATCTTTACCAAAATAAAATGTTCATGGCCTTTAGTCTGATTCCAAGTAGAGGTCCCATTCTTATCTGAAATGTCAGTCTGGTTTTTTTCTTTCTGTACTGCGTGAGGAGACCCTGGACAAAGGAGTGATTTGATCTGAGTGTGGCAAGAAAGTGACCTTGGAAAACAACAGTTCTCAAGTTCCTGGAACACATGGTTAGAGTTTAGAGTAGAATCTGGAGGACAACAGTGAGTAGAAATAAGAGCAAGTTACTGTCCGACATGTTTGCTATGACCAACGTGTTCCCAACTCCCCAATAAGATGATTTGAACAGGGTTGACATATGTCATGTAACAAACTTCTCCTTCCAGACTGGTCCCCTTTCAAAAACTTCTACACAATATGTTTGAAAATGCCTTTCTTCTGTCTCTTTGTTGTCAGAGTTACACACAAATAACCCCAGAGGTTTCAGCCACTAGTACCCTAGTACTCTGTTATGCCAAAGAAGCAGCCTCTCTGCATTCTAAGAGTGTGGGAAGTGGCTGAGGCTGATGATCCATCACATATGTGAAGCTAGAGCAAGGCCAGCCCTGAGAATGTGAGGTATCTGTGGCGAGCCAGGTGAACAAGTTGTTCCAGCCCCAAGAACATGAGGCGCACAAGGTGAGCTAGATGAAGAATTTGTTAAACAGAGCGGTTTCACCTCAAGTTAACCTGCTGAGTGTATAAATAAATGTACAGCAGTTGTTGAATAGCTTCTTTTCTCCACCAAGAAAGGGCTTCACCTGACATCAGCTTTCTGCATTTTCACTCTTGCTTTCATTTCTTCATGATCCTCCACCGTGTCAGGTTCTCAAGAATGACATCTGTACACAGAAATGCTTGCTATACTATTGAAAGCAAAAGGATCGGATGTAAAGATTTCTCAACTGACAGAATTTCTCAACTTTTTGCAAGAGACATGTCCCTGATTCCTGGAACAAGGAACTATGAACCCAGAGATATGAAGGTGTGTAGGCAACAAATGCACACCTGATATACTACTGAGGGGCTTGAGTGCATGCCTGTGCTTACCTATGCTTTGTGGACATTGATCAGGGAGTGTCTTCAGGATTGTATGCCTTTTGAGATGACCACAGAGGATATGACTTGGATCACTGTCATAAAACTAAGTCACAAGCAGACCCTCCCCACCCCATAGAGCTTGAACTCTCTAGTTTTGCTCAGTGAGATAAGGAAGGAGCTATAGGAGGTAAAGAACTTTCCCAGTAGATAAATGTTCTGCTATGAGTTTCATTTCACAGCAGCTCAAAGGAAAACCAGTAACCTTATCTGCACCACAAGTGGCTATTTCCGCTTTCTCAGGTAAGAATAATTTTGCTCTGTCACAGGCTGAGATTTCCTCACTTCATAGAATAGAGTCATCCTTTCTTTCTCTCTTGCAATTGTAATTGTACTGTCTTTTTCTTACTAAATGTGATGGATTCTGAGTGAGATATAAGCAGAATTTCTTCAAATGACCTTAGTTTTTCTACTAAAAAACAAGACTACTTAGACTGTCCATTTAATAAAGAGGACTACTTAGTCCTCTAAAACAAGACTACTTAGACTGTCCATTTAACAAAGAGGAGATACTTTTTTCTCACAGTACTATAGGCTGGAAAGAACAAGATCAAGTGCCATAATCTCATAAGGGTTTTCTTGTTGGTTTTTCTAGAAAAGAAGAGTGTCATATCCTCACATGACAGAAAATGGGGAGGTCAAGCTTGCAAGTTAACGAACTGCACACAGAAACTCCTTATAAAGGCATTAAAGTCATTAATAATTAAAGAGCTTTCATAACTTCATCACCTGTTATAGGCCTGACCTCTTAAAATCATCACACAGGCAACAACTACCTTTTGTAGGAGACCCAAGTAGCAGTGGAACTTCTAGAATATCTAGGGTCTTGAAATAACACTGAAACTAAAAGCTATTTGCTGAGTGAGGTAGGCATAATAAAATGTTAGATGGAAAAAATGTTTTAAAGACTTTGAGAGCCATCTTACCCCCTGTGCTGCCTAACTTGGCAGTCATTTTACACCGGAAGCGAAGATTTATCTTACTGATACTAGTTGATGTAACACTTCTTTCATGTAGATGAAAGATGATACACATCTTCTGTTAAAAACATTTTTTGTTCTGGAGAATTGATAAAAAAGTATTTTAGGAGCTAAAGCATATCCATAAAATTTTGTTTTATTTTACATCTATGTTAGCTTGTTTGTGGAATAACTCATCACTTCACAAAATGCTTTAAAAAATTCTATTTACAATATGATGTTTCCTACAGTATAGTTCTTCGTCTGTATTCTTCACATATGCTAAATCTTGTTATAGAAGTTTTTGATAAAAATGGAAGTGTTTTTATTAAAAAGACAAGTATGCACCTTAACATGTCCAATATTCTTTCAATATGTTTATAGTCACGTTTAGCATGCTCTCAATTCACTCATTTTGTATTTATTCAAAGACAGAATTGTTTCCTTATTTGCATGTTGTTTTCTCATTCTTAAATTTCTGTATAGAAGGACAGCTCAATTTTCACCTTGATGAGTTACCTGTGAACATTCATTTGTTTTATTTTTAACAAAAATACCTGATCAAATAAGTGTACTCCCCTACTGTGTCTTCATATAAACAATCTAGGTGATAGTGTGAATGAAAAAGCAGTGTTTCATACCAGAGGAAAAAAGATAAATTATTTAAATAGAAGTAAAATCATTGCAAATGAATATACTCAAGCAGTAAAAACTTTTTTTGGCCATTAATATTTGAGGGAGAAAATTCACTATTTGATTATTGATTTCCTCTTACAAATAACACAATGCTTCATTTATCTTTTGGTATTATGGGACAGAAAAAGCAAGTAAAGTTTGGTGCCTGTGTTCTGCTTCTCAACACAAAAGAGTTAAGATCAATTCAGATAGTTAAGAAAATAATAAAAGAATACATTTATTTTTATTATGTAAGCATGTGCATGCATCCTATATTGACAGTAATCTCTTAAATTTTTGAATTATTTTTGGTTCTTTTAGCAATTAATGTTAACTCTTTTCAGGCTTTATCATAAGTGCAGTGTAAATTTTGGCAGTAATTATCACCTTATGAGCTGGAATACTACTTGAATAGATTGTTTTAAGAATCAAAAAGTCTGGGGCTGGGGATTTAGCTCAGTGGCAAAGCGCCTGCCTGGCAAGCGCAAG
>NW_004955426.1:15167642-15206584 GCF_000276665.1 Chinchilla lanigera
CAAAAAAAAAAAAAAAAAAAGAATCAAAAAGTCAGAGGTTACACAGCCAGAGAAATGATATCTTTGTATTTACTTTCATTAAACAAATATCGTTTAAACATCTTCAGTGTACAAGCATTATGTGAGAATGTGGGATAGTGCTCAAGACACAAGCACTTTTGTTCTTCAGCCTCTTGTGAAACACTGACCATCTGTACGATTCAGTGCTCAACTGGGTACAAAACTGAAGGGAGACAAATGCTGCAAACTATTCCTCAGAGGAGGAAAGATTGATGAGCAGCCACAGTGAGTGAAATGTGAAGCCGATCAAAGGTTAAACAAATATGCAAATGCAAGAGATCCATAAATGGCAGGAAATGTAGCAAGAAATTCCAGAGAATTTTATAGGAATACAGAACATAGAAATTGCACTGAATTTATTAGAATTTCAAAGGCTGAGTTTTCTTTATCAACTGACATTTATTTACAGTTACACTTAGCTTATCAAAACACCTTTAAATGAAATATTGTAGCAATGATATATTTTTCAGTGAAACAAATTACTCATCTTTACGCTAAAACAATTTCAAATTTTCAAGAAGGACAAGTTAACTCACTCATTTTGTATAATGCGCTTTAAGTGATATGTTTACTAAATTTAGTATTGCTTTTATTATGTGTAACTAAAATCCCATGTGACTTTAAAACATGGAGAAAAAGTTGAAACTTGAAGTTCCTAGAAACATGACAATTGTCACAAAATATGAGTTATAAATATTCTACAACAGTTAACTAATTATAATACACCAAGTTCTAAATTTAAAGTGTAAAGTGCTCCACCAGTGATATAGCTCAGCAGCACAGTGCCTATTTAGCAAGTGCAAGGTTGTGAGTTGGAGTCCCAGTACAAATATATATATATATATAATTTTATATGTACAAAATATATGTATAAAATATAATGTGTATATATAGAGAGTGCTTTATATTTTTAGTTTCCTTCCTGTTTTATTCTTACTAAGCTGTTATTTGTTAATGATAGCAATTATTCTCATATACAGATATAGCTGATTTAAGAAAATTAATGTCTGAAGTTATGTTACTAAAGTGTGAGACACCTGTGTGTGACCGTAATGCTACCACAGTAATCGTCACTCACACCATGTGGTTGAGTTAGGCATGCAGGGGGATTAAGTAAGGAGCTTTATTCTTCACCAGTGCCCCACAAGTAACTTCACAATTTTATAATATTTAACATTTTGTAAAATTAAACTTAATGCCTCTATTATATTTCAACCTCTTACAACATGACTGAATTAACTGTTCCTGAAAATAGAGAGAAAAAGTGAGTCAATTTTCTGGACTGTGTATGGCCTGTATAAAATTGACTCTACAGACCCTAGAGAACACTTCAAAGTCATGAGACACTATAGCCCCAGACTTCTGGAGGTGTAGTCAAAGAGACAAAGTTATAGCAATGTAACCTGGCAACTAGTAATAACATTCCAGATATGCAAAAATATTAAAAATAAATATCTGAGAAAAAGGAGATACCCTATATTTTAGATTCTGTAAAAGATATGCTTAATCTTTAGACAGATGTCCCTTACCTGGAATGCAGTCATATGCTGATAAATACAATATAAATTGAAAATATTGTGTTGTAAAATGCATCTAATATGCTTAACTTACTGAGCATTGTAGTGTAGTAAACATGTATTGCACAGTATAAGTTGTTCCTTTCATGATTTTGTGGTTGACTGAGAGTTGCAGCTCACCCATTCCCAGCATTGGGAAAGAATATTGTGACATGGTGAGCCTTGTAAAAGAGCAACATTCAAAGTATGACTTGTTCAGAATGGGTATCACTTTGGCATAATTCTAAAGTTAAAAACCTAAGTCAAAGTGTCCTAAGCTGGAACTATCTGTATTGAATTTATAGAGCTACTTCTTTTAATTGTTAACTTTTGTAGTACATTTTAATGTGAGTGGCAGATTTTTAAACATATTTTTATAATTAATTTAAAGACTATTCCATGTTCTGCTTTACAACTGGGTGATAAAATTGAAATGCCATTTTTCAATATGAAATGAGCCTATCACCATGCACTAAACTAAAATTGAAATGGATCAAAGATTTAAATATTGAAATGGAAACATTAAATCTGTTGAAAGAGAGAAGAGGTAAATCTTTTGAAGACAGATATATAGGCCAAGACTTCTTGAACAAAACGCCAATCACACAGAAAATAATACAAAGAATGAAAAACTAGGCTACCATCCTATTAATTTATTTTATTTTTTTGGTTTTTCTCCTGTACCAGGAACCGAACTCACGACCTTGCGCTTGTCAGGCAGGCGCTTTTGCCGCTGAGCTAAATCCCCAGCCCTACCATCCTATTAAAAAGCTTTTGCACAGCAAAATATCACCAGGAGAGTGAAAAGAAAACCCATAGAGTAGGAAAGAAAATCTCAGCCAGTTGTCCCTAGGGCAAAGGACTCATATCTAGAACATGTGAAGAATGGAAATAAATCAGATCTCCCAAATTTAAAGACCCAATCCAAAAGTGGGCATCTGAGATGAATAAAAACTTCTCAAAGGAAGAAATACAAATGGCAAATAAGTATATGTAAAAATGCTCAACATCAATGGTCATTTGAGAGATGCAAATTAATGGGGAGATTAATTTGGTGAGATAGTGAGATTCCATCTCACCCCAGAAAGAATGGCTGCCATCAAGAAATCAACCAGTAAAAAATGCTTTGAGAGCTATGAGGAAAAAGGAACCCCTTTCCACTGTTAGTGGGAGTGTAGACTGGTGCAATCACTGTGGAAATCAGTGTGGAGATTCAGCACAAAACTAGGCTTAGAGGCCACATTCAACCGAGCTATTCCCATTCTGAGTATCTCTCCAGAAGAACTTGAAACTTTATACCACATTGATATATGTGGAACCATGTTTATAGCCACACAGTTTGTGATACTGAAATCTTGGAAACAACCCCAATGCCCATCAACTGAGGAATGGATAAAGAAGATTATATATATATATAATGGAGTACTACTCAACATGAAAAAGGATAAACTTGAGACATTTTTAGGTAAATGGATATACCTTGAGACTATATCCTTAAGTGAAATAGATTGGACTCATACATATCCATATATTTTTCAGGTGCATACCAGGAATAGAACTCAGGACCTTACGATTGCCAGGCAGGGGCTTGTGAGGCTGAGCTACATCTCCAGTCCCTGGACTTATATGTGTAAACGTCACACTGACTCCCTAGTGTGAGAAACTGAAGAATAAATAAGGACCAGAATATACAATACATATTGTGAAAAAGAAGAAATTGTTTAAAAGGAAAAAGAGCTAGGGAGGAGGAAGCGGGGAAGGAAGGAAGGGAAAAGGGGAAACACAGATAAAAAGGATAAAATGGAAACAAAGATATGCTTTTGTAAATAAGGAGGGGAAGAGGGATTAAAGAATAGGAGGGAATTAGGAAAAAAAATGAAAATATATCATGTACAGGTAAAAATTCTCTATGGTGAGTATGATCTCCATACATATCTAACTTGTACCAATAAACAATGCAAAAAGGAAGTTGGTAAATATTATTAAAGTTTTGTTGCAAAAAGTTGTTATATTTATAATACCTATTTTTTTCTATCTCAAAAAGTGAAGAAAATTATTTTTAAAAAGTCCTCCATTAAACACCCCCTCAACACATGAAAGAAACAAAAAAAAGGAAAAGCTGAAGGAAAAACAGTGATGTCAATTATAAAACTATCATTCAAAAATTATGCATTAATTGATGGAGATCTTTTGAAATATACCTACATTTATTATATATTTATTTATTTGAACTTGTGTGTCATAGTTTGAATTTAAAATGTAGGCCAGGATCTTATATCTTGGGGGATTTGGAAAGAGGACTGGATATCCTGGGTCGTAACCTCAGCAAGCCGTGTGTCCATGTATGACTTCATAGCTGAATGGGCTATGAGCAAGTGAGGCCCAGTTGGAGCAAAAGAGTCACTCGTGAATGACTTTCAAGGGGGCATCTATTGCTTTGACTTTCTACTCTCGGCTTCCTGGCTTCCATGGGGTGAGCAGATTTCCACTGCCGTGCTTTTCCACACTGTTGCTCCTCCATGTGGAACAAAACATCTGACTCTGCCAGCCAAAATAAATTTGTGTTTTAAGTGTTACATGTCATGTATTTTGTTCCACTGATGGATATTTAACTGATATAGAAAGTTGGTAGAGAGAATGTGACTGTTGCTGTGACTTTATCTGACCACACCATCGAGAAGACTGGAATTGATTTGTCAGAAGAGATGAGAAATTCTTGGACTGTGGATTTGGAAAAACTCTAGAAGGCTCTAGGTAGAGGTGATAAGCAGTGCTGGTGTGAAGATCAGAATGCTATAGGAATGCAGGAATAAAGCCTATGCTTATGAAAGGCTATGGTTACAGAAAAAAGGACTCCAGTGGCTGCTGAACCAGAGACTATGCATTTATATTCTGGGAACAAATTTGTCTACATTTTGTCCATCCCCCAAATCTTTGTGTAAGGTTGAGTTTAAGAAAGAATAACATATTGACCAAGTGAAAAAAATCACAGGAACCCAATCGTTAGCCTGTGAAATGGATACTGTTGCTACCTTATGTCATATGTTTAGTGAGAACGAGACATAATAAAACGTACAGAAATAGTTAAAAAGCTTAAGCCCTTGCTAGAAAAGAAACATGTATAAAGATGAGGAATTGGAGGATGCAGTTAAACGGATTAGCTCTTCTGAAAAGTAAAATGAGTAGTTGGCACTAAGGAAAATCCTCTAAGGGCATCTCAGAAGCTGGCTGTACCACACTTGTGTCATTTGGATTTTCCTGCTTCTTGGTGACCTGAGAAGAACTCATCCAGATAGAAAGTGGTTTCAAAGTGTAAGAGTTTATTGAAAGTAGGATACTGTTCACAAACAGGAGGAGATGCTACCAGAGTGTGAGCAGTGACCGAGTTTCTTTGTTCTGGTCTCTTTTATCTTACCATCCTTCCTGTTTCAGGGTGCTCCAGGCCCTACTCGGTGTATTTATGATTTCTTCATACCCTACTTTTATTTTTGAATTGTGCATACGTTTTCCAATCATTTAATTAATAGCATGCATGACATACAGTGCATATTAATGAGGTCTTAAGCATATGTTAATGGAGACGGGTCAACCCAAGAACACTAGGGACAGACAATGCGTGTGCCTTCTGAATGGAAAGTCTCTAATTCTACTTCATGGTTAGTTTGCCTTCACCTCTCCACCAAGGGACCCCTTTCAATTGATTGAGTTCCTCCCACCCTGGGCCCACTTTCTGTTATCAGAAAAAGACAGCTGGTACCCTTTCATGTTAACGAATCAGTTACCAAGCAGAATGGGGATTTTTTGTGGCAGAGAACACTTTATGTTTGGTGAAAATGAGGAGCTAAGAATGTGATGGACTTAAACTTCTGCCAATAACATTAAGAAAAAAAAAAGAACAACATTTAAATGTAGTAGAACTGGAACTGTCTTAAAACTATAAAATATCTATGTATAAAAATATACAGTACAAATAATTCCATGCAGAAATATTGTTTAGGCACAAATAAGGTGCCTGACATGTAATTCAAGTAACAAAATGTCATAGCATAAGAAACATTTAGAAGATGGTGAACAATCCCTCACAGTAGTCAATATTAGCAGCAATTATAAATGGCCAAAACATTTACTTAGTAGCACTTTAATATACGAAGGTGAGTAAACATTACCAATTATACATAAATTAGGATTATACTTTAGTGGTAAAACACTTGCTTAGTATATGCCAAGTTCTGAAGTTTCTCGCTAGCACCACACACATGCAAAACTTTCGAACTATACTGTGAGTCAGGGGAAAGCATTCATGCTACTGGAAATGGCAGACAGCGAGGGGCAAGAGAGCAGAAAATAATGGGAATTTTTCTATTTGTCACGTTCAGGCCAAATTAACAAAATGTTTGAAGGATACAGTGAACTTCACACAAAATACATAATTAATAAATTTTAAAAATTAAGTTTAATTGGTGATGTTCTCAGCACAATGGTGAAGATTCACAAATAATATAGTTGAAAGGTATAATTCAGAGATTTCTTGGAACTCACAGGTACATGACAAAAAAGTACAGGCAAAATGCATGTGAGAAAAAAATAGTGTAGTGAGCATTAAAGTATCACAAAAACCAAAGAGGAAGGAGAGGAAGATTGATTTGTATGAAATTTAAACAGAGAAAAGGCAACAGATGTTAGGTACTGTACTAAGCAAGAAAAAGTAGTGTTGTAGGTAATGTAATGAAGAATGAGGAAACGGAGGTATTAGGTAGAGACTTTTTTAGACTTAGTAGGGAGTCTGAGACCATTATGAGAATTAAACAGGGTGGGAAAAAGTGTTTCAACACAAAAATGCCTAAACATCATTAGATTTAAGGGAAGTAAGTAAATAGAAAATGAAAAATGAAAAACTGAAACACAACTGAAAGGGACAGACAAGAAAGTATATAGTCAAAAGCTATAACAGTAATTACTAAAAGTGATAATTTGGTATTGGAAAAAAAAGAACGGAACACAAACAAAATAAATCAGAGTTTTATTTTATTGGAAATGGTGCGGCTTTGTAATCTTAGGCAAATCATTTAATGCCTTGGGATCTATTTCCTTCTCTGGGAAATGTGTGCAGTGAACCTACATGACTCATTTTAATAGCACTGGGTGATAAGGTAAGGGAGAACTACGGTGCTCTATGAGTTGAAAAATGTTAAAGCACTGGTCAGTATTGTTTCTCTGAAACAGGATATCTGGAACCAAAAAAAAAAAAATAGAGAAGCAGAAAACATGTTTTCCAGTGTTTGCTTTGTAATGATTTATTGTGCCTGTGTTAGTTAATAGGTTACATTTGCATAGAAGAGTTACTTGTTGTTTCCTTATTACTTGCACAAGTTATTGAGAACGCAATATCCCATTAAAATAATTCTCAGTTGAGATATTTAATCTAAATTGCATCTATAGATACACTCTTGCCAACTCTAAAACAAATTTTGCATGGATGTACCCAAAGTTATGAAATCAAGGACTCTTTAATTTGGCTTTATACATTCATATAATCTGAACAGTACAGAAGAGGCAATAAAAATTGCAATAGCCCTTAGGACACGCACTTGACAAGCAGCCTGTGGTAAGCAATAAAAATTCAAGGATAACA
Organism: Chinchilla lanigera; assembly: GCF_000276665.1. Lineage (NCBI taxonomy): Eukaryota > Metazoa > Chordata > Mammalia > Rodentia > Chinchillidae > Chinchilla > Chinchilla lanigera. Next base: position 15,174,891 of record NW_004955426.1, read on the forward strand.
ATATGAATCAGTTTTCTAAGTATGCTGCTCACAGTAAGAAAGCGATAGCATAGAACATATTTTTATTTGTACGTGCAAAAATAGTTCTGATAATAAAAATGTCACTATATGATATTGCAAGGAATACTTCAACCTACTGTTCCTAGAGGAATTGATAACAATTTAACTAGCAGTTTTCATTCTCTGTGGAATTCAAAATGCAAATTGATTTGTTCATTTTCCCGGCTTAGAGAAACATAATTTGTCCCTGCTACTCTGTGAGATTCTTCAGATTTCCGTGAGTAAAGGCAAACTACGTATTAACACTTATGTGTAAATGCCCCAAGAGTCACAGTAAAATCATAAAATATCATCAGGATTCACTGAAAAATTTTCAGAGTCATCTGGAATTTCAGACTATCATGATTAAATGCTTTAAAATGTATTTAATTTTTAAACAATCCCAGTTATTGTTTTGTTTTAGTTCTTATGATTTTTGTGGCTCTAATAGACTGAGGAACTAAAGTTCATCATAAATCTTTTATATACAAGGATTTGCTCAGAAAATATGTCCACAAATGAAGGTAACATTTAAGATATAGTGCTTAACATACCAAATGTGTATAGATTCAGGAAGACAAAAAATATTTTTCTCGCAAGCTGAAAAGCTCTCATAATGGTACTATTTAACAAATATATACTCTGTACAGATGGTACATCAAATACTAGACAGGGCTGCTGTAAAGAGCGGGATCTACAAAATACTTCTTCCAACATGCAGGAGAAATGCGGGAGAATGTCGCAGTGAAACATGACCACTTCTGCAGTGACCATGAGCTCAGTTGTGGAAACAAGCAACATGTCTGAAAATATTTGACCATTAGAGCATTAAGTTCTGAGCAGCTATCTGCAACATTCTGTGCAGGAAACACTTCACTGTCTAGATATTTTGTGGGGATATTGCCAAGAAATATGGTTGAATACAGGTGAGATCTAACACAGCATGTTGTAGAAACTACAGGCAGTATTTTTTTTCTTATTTTGCTGAAGGATGGAGGTGATTTCAAAACATGAATCCCTGTATAACATTCTAAAAAGTTAGAAGTAATATTTTACACTTTATATTTCATGGACAGATATTTAAATATTTAAGTATAATTTCATGGCACTATCAAGAGATTACTCTGATACCAGTGCTACTGAAAGCAAAGACAGGAGTCCAAAGATAAGAGGGAGAAAGACATACAGCTTGAGAAACATGGAGATGATTGTTCTCAGATAGCAATGCCCACGGTAGAAAAGTGACTTCCTCCTGTGACTAAACCGATGTGATAGATAAAGTGTTGCACATTTATTTGCACTCTTTGATTTGAGTCTCGGTGCCTCAGGCACTGTCTTGGAAATATCACAAATATAGGAGTAAAGGGAATATATGATTTTATAAACAGAGATGGGCTATCACTGTTGGCGAACCTATGGCACACGTGCCATAGCAGGGATTGATTTTTATCACTGAAAACTCTAAAAGGTTCACCATCACTGATATATTTGTCATTTAAGTTACAGTAGAGTCAAACTTTGGTACTTGATTTGGTACCTGACTGCTCTGAACATCCTTAAATTTGAATAATTGACAAATTTTAGTGCAAAAATTTTGCCCAGTATTTATTCTTTATATGGTACCAGTTAGAAATTCCCAGTGTTGATTGCTTCTTCACTCAGCCAAACAATTCATTTAATATTTGTAATTTTGGTAATCATTTCACCATGCAGAATCAACAACAATAAGTACCAAGGTACCATTCTGTTTGTAGAAAATTAAGTATTTTTCATATCTGTGCAATGCCTCTGTAGTCATCTTTCAGGATTATGTAAATTCATAGATTTCAAGATGGTTACTGCAGTTTTGATCTAGTTAGTAGTGTTACTACAGTAGTATTGGCTAAATCATATACATTTAGACTGGAAAAAACATTTATACTGGAAACTACCAATTGCTAGGAATCTTATAGTTATAAAACTGAAGATCTTGCTGGGCATGGTAGTGCACGCCTGAAATCCTAACACTAGGGAGACTGAGGCAAGAGGTTTGCTGAAAGTTTGAGGCCAGATTTGGCTACAAAGTGAGTTCAAAGCCAGTCAGCACTGCAGAGTGAGACTCTCTCTCAAAAAGACAAAACAAAACAAAACAAAACAGCTAAGGATATTTACCTGTGAATTCAGCAGAAAGTTTTCTGGCTCCAGTGCAGATCACTCAGCTAGCATAGATCCTTCATCTGCTGGCACAGACTTTCTAGATTCCACCACTGAACTCTGGGCTTTCCCAGTGCAGATCCTTGAAACAGGTCTGCATGAGATATTGTTATGGGACCTGGGCCTCCGGTTGGATTCATGGGAGGCACTGTTATCAGCTCTAGGTCTTCAGCTGGACTCACGCAGGACACTTCTCTTAGATCCAGGCCCTCAGCTGGATTCCTTGGTCTTAATGTGTGGGTAAATTTCCTGCACTGTTTTGTATATTGTTCTTTGGGTTATTATTATAAATAATCATACAAAATATGTGTCCTCTATTATACTGTTCACCTTGCAAAAATATCCCCCAAACCAACACACAAGATATAAGCTATACGTTGATAATGGCAAAGCAAACATGTAGACAAAGGCTTGGTCTTTCATGACATGGAGATGTCAAAGACAAACTGGAAATTTTGACTGTGAACATGTTAAAAACATTTCTAATGAAAAGTATAGTTTTGTCATTTAAACAATGCATAAGAAGCATCCTGAGGCGAGTCTGAATATAGGTAGTAACCTACTGCCTAAATACTATGATCTGCTTATAATTACAGGAAAGCTATGGTGCACCTATGGGATCTCTTCTCTGCAAATGCACATTTGATTACTGTACTTTTCCCAACGAGGATAAATGGAGCTAAGAAACTTAGCAAAGCAGTCTGGGTGTGTGCAGAAGCAGAAGATAATTTCAGGTATTCAAAGTAAGACTGGAACAATGTACAGAAGGACAATGCCACCATGTTCACATAATATTTAGTCGTATTTAATACTATGTTCTTTGTTTGTAGTCATGATTTCCTGATTAAGTTTAAATTAAACATAAGCTGTCATCTAAGAAACAAAATAATAATAAATATTAAGTTAAATCTGCCTGGTAAGAGTGAAGCTGAGAGTTTGATTCCTGGTACCAAATATATATATATATATATGTATATATATGTATATATATATATATAATCACAAATTGATATCCTGTAAAGGACATTGATTTTGACATAGAAGCTTACCTTTATTAGTAAAGAGGAAAAAGGGATTATGTTATCCCTCAGTAAAGAGTTAAAAGGATTATGCTAGACCCTGTAAGCAGTCATCCTTATGTAACACTTGATAGACAAGTACTATGGTTTAGATGTAGAATGTCTGCCAAATGCTTCATGTGTTCAGAGGAAGGGCTTTGGAAGCTGATTTTTCTGTTGGGGTACTGTAGGAGGGTACTAGTTAGAGCCAGGTCACTGGGGGCCATGGCTTGGAAGGAAATGATCCCCCTTTCCAGCTCTTCCCTTATCTCTGTTTCCTAGCCCCTGTGATATGAGCAACTTTCCTCTGCTGAAGTTACTACCACCTTGACCTTCTTGTGTTTGAGTCTCTTGACTATAGACTGAAGCTTCTGAAACCGTGAGCCCAATAATCACCTCTTTTTTGGACTTGAGGATTTGGTTATGGTGTCTCAGTGACAAGCAAACTGATTAAGACACTAGGATGCTTGTCCAAGCATCATGTTGCAAATTTAAAAGCTAAAATTACACAGATAAATTCATTTATAACCCCTAAGAATTTGAACTAGGAATTGGTCATTTTTTAATATGAGAAAACTTAGTTTAGAAAAAGATAAATTCCTCACTGATGGATACACTTTATCTTAGCCAAAAAACCAAGAAGTGATCTCACTGATGTACTGTAAGATTGTCTAGATTGATTTAACATGAATAACAAATCCTAACACCACTGAGCTATTGTTCTCTTCCTTTTTAATAACCAATATAATTGCATGACAGTTTCCATACTGCCTTCTTTATATATTTCTATTCATGACATACTCTCCTTGTTCCACAGGTGAAAAATTTAGGTTCCATGAGGTATGAGGTCACTTCTTTGATATGCTGTCATATTTTTCTACCAGCCCGTGTCTGTCTAAAAAGAAAACTTGGATTCCTTGGCCTTAGTGTGTGGGCAGATTTCCTGCACTGTTTAGTATATTGTTCTTTGGGTTATTATTATAAATAATCATACAAAATATGTGTCCTCTATTATACTGTCCACCTTGCAAAAATATACCCCAAACCAACACACAAGATATAAGCTATATGTTGATAATGGCAAAGCAAACATGTAGACAAAGGCTTGGTCTTTCACGACATGGAAATGTCAAAGACAAACTGGAAATTTTGACTTTGAACATGTTAAAAAACATTTCTAATGAAAAGCATAGTTTTATCTTGTAATTTCAACAATGCGTAAGAAGCATCCTGAGGCGAGTCTGAATATAGGTAGTAACCTACTGCCTAAATACTATGATCTGCTTATAAGTACAGGAAAGCTATGGTGCACCTATGGGATCTCTTCTCTGCAAACGTACATTTGGTTACTGTACTTTTACCAAGGAAGATGAATGGAGCTAAGAAACTTAGCAAAGCAGTCTCGGTGTGTGCAGAAGCAGAAGATAATTTCAGATATTACTCTTCACTTTAATTTATAACCCTTAAAAATTTATTTTATTATAATTTATTTATTATATCCCCTAAAAATTTAATTTATTACCCCTAACTACTCTTCAGCTTAATTTATGTACTTGTTTGTGTGATAAAAATTGCCTAATACAAATAATGCACTTAAACATAATCTCAGATCAAGCTTATTTTATAGTATCATATCTGGAGTTATTATGTATTAAGTATTAATTAGTAAAATGATCTGGGGAAGCCTCATTCATTAAGAAAAATCAAGGCTGGATAATTACATAGTGCTTTGGGATATTCAATAATAAGATGGCTGTTGAGTGCCTGCACAAATCTTAGGTATTTAGAGAGGTTATGAAGGCCAGATTTATTCCCCTAACTTGCAAATAATCTCCCTCTGCAGCCCTACCATGAGAAATAATAGCTCCAATTTAATCTTTTGATATGAGGTAATGCTAATTCTGGTTACTTAAATATTACCTTGAGAGTATAATATACTAAAATAATTTTAAGTTTAAAACTTTGTTCAAACTAATTTACTTGAATAATTGTTTTTGGCCTAGGGGAGTTCTGAGTGAATGGGTTGGAGTTGTGAATGTCATTTGTTATAACAAAGTGGAAGTCCAGGATTGGTCTTTTTATAAAAGTTGACTGCCTGTGTTTCTACGTGTGGTATACCAAAGTAGTACATGACATAGACACTGTGGTAGCTCAGTTCATTAACTTAATTCTTTCCACAATTCTAGTCCCAAATGGAATTGATTGTGAACCGAATCAAATTTCCCCATAAGATCAACATTGAATATATGCATCAAATTTAATTTGGTTTTCTTCTAATTCAGTTTGTAATCAGAATTGTGGAAATAATTAAGTTCATGAAATGAGGCACCACTGTATAAGCTAAATGAAATGGTTTATTTTTACTTAAGATGTTCAACTGAGTATGCTTAGAGTAGTATTTTGATAGGATGTGCACACTCATATTATATACATATATGTGTATGTGTATATGACATATGCTTATATATGTATATGATATACATATGCATATACATGTAAACATAAACATTTGTTTCAATGCAAGCTAATACTTAAAACAGTCGTATTGTGCACACATTGCTTTGGGGACATAGAAATGCATGCAAGTGTTCAGAACCAGTGTCTTCTTTGCACTTCTCTTTTCTGGCAAGAGAAATATTTCCTCTATACTGTTTTATCTGTGTTTTCCTGATCAGCAGGTTATGCTGCTCCTCATTTCATCTGTGTGGCAGTAGCATTATAAGATGCAATGACAGAAATGCAAAGCCAATTCTCTGTGGTATACTTTTAGTTCAAAATATCCAACAGGTCATAACATCTAGGTGTCAAATGGAAGATAAACATTCTTACAAAGCAGTTAGGGTTCCAATGTTAGGGAGGCAGTTTTATGTGTTCAGTTCCAAAAATAGAGTAGTAAAAAACCTTTACAACTCATACAGCTAGGGATTTGAAAGTCTAGATTACATTCTCACTCATTTTCAAACCTATCCTTGTTATGTATAGTTTCCAGATTTACTTCTCTTTTTACAGAAATGTATTATTTTTCTTTTAAATAAATATATAGAATCACGTACGAATATCTGAATGTTTTAGTCAGGTTTTAGTAGATCAAACAACAAAGCTATATTTCATATGAATTGAATGTAGTGCTTTTAATGTTAACTATAAGGACAAGTTTAATATTAGGAGTCAAAGAGTGGAAAACTAACCAAGGCTCATTTTCTTGCATCATTAATTTTGCAATGCAGTTGTTGTTCATAAATATGTCTAAGAATAGCAGATAGTTTTTCAAAAATACAGGCCAGGGATTGTTCATATTTCCCATTTTTCTCTAAAAATAGTGGTATTAATATATTATAGGTATCGCTAGAGCTTTTTTATATTTAAAAGATATATAAAACAGAGAACAGCAAGAATTCTGCTGTCAGTTATGAGCATTGTACCCAAAGAAATCCCATGTGAAAATTAATAGATGGAGGAGAATTTGAAGAGTATTTTGAAATTCTATAAAATCATTACGTGATAACAAATTAAAAACCTAAAGCACACTGGGTCAAAGAATAACCAAAGATACATATCCATAAAAATGAAAGTATTGTGTACAAGTAAATGGACCTACATTTAAGAGATGTTCCACAAAGTACAGTGTAAATTTAAAAAAGAAGCTGATCTTTATCTTTTAGAGCTAAAATGTTCATTAACCAATATTCATTAGATTTCTACATTGGATCAAAATTTTCACAAATTCTTAACGAAAAAGTATTTTGGTGAAACTGGATGTCTGTCATTCAGAATTTTTATACAAAATTTTGTGAAATTATGAAAAGTGCAGCAGTGACAGTATTGTTACAGTTTATGTCTAGATGTTACACGGAGGCTACCCGCACTCACAGGTGGAGATTTTGGAAGGTGATTTAAAAATGGTGACTCCATAGCGTAAGTAGGAGCCCTGTAGCTGCTGAGAGATGGGAGCTGGTTGGAGAGGTGGGTTCCAAGATGCCTCCCTCATCTGTTGCTCCCTTTCTTCACTGCTTCCTGAGCACTCTGACTAGAGAGACTTCTCCACCATACGCCTCTGCTTCTCTTTTTGAACCAGACAACCATGAACTGAAATGTGAGCCCAAACCAAGCTCTCCTCCTTCAAGTTGTAGGTTTTGCTTATTGTGTGTAGGCAATCAGAAAGTGAATAAGACAGTACACTCACTGAAATTTCACCAGAGACACTTCCATAGAAATGAAAAGGACAGAATTGTACAAAATGAGCCTTTACTTCCTCCACCCAGATTAGGGCTTGCTACCCATTCACTCTAAATTGACAAAATCTCCATGGAAATGTCAAATGATGCTGAGTCTAAATTTGTTGTTCTATAATTTATGCTGAATCAGAATATTTATTTTTGTTCACTAATCAAAACTATAAGACAGATAAATCAGGTTAATATAAATATCGAGGAAGTTCATGGAAGTACTTAAAACTGACCTCCTAGGTGGTTACTAAGTTCATTAAGCAATTATTGAGCTTTTAATCAATGTCTGGGCCTAGGAAACTGTACAAATTAAAGACAGAATGAAAGTACGTAAAAGTAATCTCATAGCCTGAAGAGGGCAGAGCAGTGTTCACAGGCCTGATTGATTATTGATGAATGCGCATCCCAGGCTTCTGAGGCACTGACCATGGAAGTTGGTCTGTCTGAATGACTATGATTATGAGAAGCTCAAATCAAGGTCTTTCATTTAAAAAGACAAAGGAAATTTAAACAAAGGTATGAGAACATAAGTTAATTTTTAGTCACATACTGTCTATCAGGTACAGTGTGGCAATGGAGTCAATGATGAAGCTCACACAGGTGGACTGGGTGTTAACACAGAGCAAGAAGCCCCCTGCCGATTCTCTGAAATCTCACACGTTGTCTTCAATACATGGTCATACTCTGGTTTCTCTTCAGAGCATATAAATCTTTTCCCTTTTTCAATACATGGTCATCCAAAGTTAGAGGGATGGAAGGAGAAAGAATTTTGAGATCTACAAGTGAATGCCAGATCTGGCTCTTGAGTGAGAAGAAGGTCCAAGACCGGTGAATGAACAGATAGGTGGAAACTTTTGAAGTTATATTAACATAAAGATAGGTTTTTCCTATCCATGAGCAAGTAATATCTTTCCATTTTCTGATATTCTCTTTGATCTCTTTTTTCAGAGCACTGTAATGTTTCTCATTTATTACTTTCTTTAAAATAAAAAAGATAGGTTTTATGTTTACAAGTGAACATGACTGGAACAGGGAAGAAGTTGCACCTCTGTTTGGTGTGAATCCAACTTCAATCTTTCAAGTGCGAAAAGAAATAAGACATAGAAATTGGGAACAAATTCCATTGGGCAGATAGGGTTTCCTTGCACCCCTCCTAGAAACTTCTCCAGTACAACAAACTCAAGTTCTTTCTGCTTGGAATTTTCCTAGAATCTAAGCTCTTGCTATTTGTATGTATCTTTTTACATCACCTGAGAACCTTACAAAAGTTCTCCCTCAATATATAAAAAGTGAACTGTTTTAATATTAATGCATTAATTAATGCATCATTAATTCTTAATTAAGTTAAAATACTTGTTTAGAATACTAATTCTTATAAAATTCATTTATTTAACTACTATGTTGGATCACAGCATAGGGTTGATGTTTGCAACTTATTTAGACATAAGCATTTACATAATTGATAATGATTCTGACTAAATACAGTAATTGTTCCACGAAACCCCTGGAAATACCCAAGGACACACAAATACACAGTCATTAAATAAAATGTATAGTATTTGCATATAAACTGTATGCATTCCCCTTTTTTAATTGAATTAATCCTCAAATTACTTATAGCATCAAATACAATTTAAACATAATGTAAGTAGTTGTATTATTTAGGGTATAATCACAAAACTGGGCAGACTTAATATAGACACAACCATCATGGGCTGAATGACAAAGTACACCAACAAGATACCGGTTAACAAAACCCAAAAGAGTGTTGGGACTGGCTTGATGTCTGAGATGGGGGGTGATTGTAGCAGGGCTTGCTTGCACATCCCTTCACTCTTGTGAATTCAACCTAGTGCTGAATTCAAAGTTTAATTTGGAATTTTCTGGGATACAATTTCACATACTTTGTAAGTGAAATGGGCTAAATCTGAAAGCCAGATGTAGATTTGTGTTTGCTTCACTCAATTTTTCAATTTTTGTTTGTAGTGACAAAAATGGTTATCAAGATGTCTTTTGCATTCTCATTAATATTTTAATTTTCAGAACTGTGAATATATACCTTCACTGTGCTTGGTCTTGTTTTGCAGTTAATTTTTATTAATGGCTACTTTGCCTCCTCAAGATGCCTATTTTCACTCACTATTAACTTCCCACCCTGATTAGATAGCTCACTTGTCCACCTGTCCAAGTGTATAGGAGGATTTGTTGTCTGTATTGTGGTTGTATGCACTGTGATTATATATAATACATTATATATATATATATACATATACTTATATATGATTTTCACTGTGTTCAGCACAAATAACAAATCCATGCATTTTAGTTACTTCCCTTATTACTGGGACAAAAATACAGGACTCCCACAGTTTAAGGCAGTACAGGTTTGTTTTGGTGCAGCTGTACAGTCTGTGGTCAGCTGGAGCCAAGGCAGGACGGCACAGCTGGTGGGAAGCAGAGAATCAAGGGAGGAGTCAGGAGGAAAGTTATACTGTTCTAGGTCTCACCCACAGTGACCAGCCTCTTCCAACCAGTCCTCACCTTCTAATAGCACCCAGCTCGAATGTCCCTACAATCCGTTCACCTTCAAAAGTAATGCCTATGATCAATGAGACTTTTGGGGGATATCTAAGTATAAACCATAACAGAACATAAAAATTTTCACTGACATAAATGTAGAATTGAAGTTTTTAAAAACACTCTGCAGTTAAGTTGTCTTAGTCACTCTCTGAGGCACACGACCTAACATCTGTAAATTAAAGGAGGGGTTTATTTGTATTCGTGGTTTACCCTAATGTTGGCAGACTCCAAGACAGAAGAGTATGGATAGGGCCTTAGTGGAGGAAAAGCTGCTTACACCATGGCAGTCAGGAAGTAGAGAGCACAGGGAGGAGCTGTACAGGGGGACACACCCTGCAGGATTACAGCCCCAACAATCTGCCTCTTACAAAGCCGTTGAAAACAAATCAGGTGCAGAGCCCCTATAGTCCAATCACCTTTATAAGTCTCTTAGTACTTGAGGCTTTGGGGCTATATTCCAGATCCAAATAACTATATTCTGGCCCTAGCCCTGGAAGACTCAAGTCTGTATGTAAAATTCATTTAATCCATCTCTAATAGTCACCAAACTAACAGATCTAACATTGCTAAAAACTTCAAGTCTAAAATCTCCTCTGAGAGTCAAGGCAAACTCTTAGGCATGAGCCCCTATGAAAAATCAAAAAGAAAAGTAAACACTTCTGACAATGGCACAGCTAAGTATTCCAATTCCAAGAGGGAGAAATAGGTGAATAGAAAACAATGGGACAGAACCAAGACCAAACACAGTAGGGAAGACACTGAATCCTGTAGCTTCATGTCTAGCACCCAGGCAAACAGCTTAGTCAGCCCTGCCCCCACAGCAAACACTGGATGTAGTCTTTGTGTCTTCCATCTTAGGGTAGCTTTGCTCACTCCCTGTGGTTTTTCTTAGTAGATTTCCTTATTCTTGGTGTCTCTAACATGCTGGGGTCTCCACTGCACTTTCCACTTCACTGTCACAGCTTCATACACTGCCCTGTCAGGGACAAACTGCCTGGTACCCCCGACCTGCTTCTGAACTCTGGATGGAAGCCTTCCTGACTCCACAAACCTTGAATTCTGCCTACTGGTAAAATCAGCATCACATGGATGATGCCAAGGTCTGCTCTCAGTTGAAGTAAACAGAAAGCAGAGTGTAAAGCAAGAGAAGGGTGAAGGAGGTACACCCTATCTTTCATGCCTCAGTGAACCACTATTATCCAAGCACTGACTCCTCACAGCAAATCAGCTGTGGTGCCCTACTCCAGCCACCTTCCTCACCATCCTACCAAGCACTCAAAGCTTTGGGAGATAGTCCAAGTCCAAACCATAGCATCTATGGGAACTGTGGTCAACTTGCTCTCTACATAAATGACACCTCTCATAATGTAACGCCTTGTTTGAGTTAAGCTGCATACAGAATCTCTATTGGAAAATCATACTATCACATTAGTATTTAATTTTAAACAATTAGAACCTAAGGCTTGGTGCTTTTCTTGTTTGATGTCTGTTTTTCTTTTCTTGAGACGGAAGCTCACTGTGTAACACAGTTTGGTCTGGAAATTGCAGTGTAGACCAGGCTGGACTTGAACTGACAGTCTTCATGCCTCAGCCAAACTAATGCTGGATTACAAGTACATGGCTCTGTGCCTGGCTAATTAAGGTGATACTTAATGTGCATTTTAATGCTTGATACACTAATATGGTAATAAATTTTACTCTTCATAATGGGAATATTTACTACACATAATGATAAAATTTTTGAGTCTCCTCAAGTCCATTTCATGATGCAGAGATCAAAATATATGCTCTATTTTAAGCAGACTGCCTTACAATATTCCACATATGACCTGACCAAAAATTTAAATATACATTAACACAAATTGACAATATTAATTCCAAATTCATGTGGCTCTTCTAATTAGTCATAAACCTAGCTTGAATATGTTAAAGAAGCATATTGTAGAAGAAAAGAATTAGTGCTTGACAGGAAATAGAGTTTATTACTTTAATTTACTCAGAAAACCCTAGTGCAATATGTAAATCATGAGAGTAATAAAAAAAGAGAAAGTGTGTGGAATTGTATTTTATGAGTCTTTGGCAGCTACTTGTGAGAAGAACAAATGTATAAAGCTGAGAAGAATATAAAGCTTTACAGTTATTTTAACCTAAAAGTGACATTTAGCTGCAAATGAGCTTTTAAATGTGTTTTTGGAAATATCTTTTTAAAAATATTGACCTAGTATAACTTGCCTAGATAGAAAAATGCCTGAAATGGAAGATTTTTGTGGAATTTTATAAAATTTAAGTAATTACTGTATTTATCATAGTTTAGTGGGGAAAGGGTGAAAGGTATAATGTCTAAGGTAGCCATTTATGATAACCTCACAGTGTAATAAGAGATTGATCTTCCACCAAAAAATTGTCTTCAATATACATGCAACCCCAACACCATAATAAATTACTATGACTCACATCCTGGCTAGAGCACTTACCTGTTGACCTCTGACCTGTCATGTTCCCCAGGAATTCAAAAGGTCACATCATGAGGGAGGTGGCCCCAGTCCCCAACCTGATCCAATCAGTCAACCTGTTCCCCTACCGATTATGAACAAAGGGTTCCCAGTAGTGGAAGTTAAGCATGTTCATGACTATTAGGGGCACAAAGAAAACTAAGTGTATTGCTCACCCACAGATATTTTATGGTAAATTTATGATTTCTTTATTCTATTTTAATCTACATAGTTTAATACCCTTTCTTCAAATATCTAGGAACTAAGTGAATGTATTTTTCTCCATCCCAAAGATGCTCGTGCTTCAATCATGTGGTAGGCTGGTGATGCACCCCTATAATCCCCGTACTCGGAAGGCTGAAGCAGGAGGTGGGTGAATGAGACCAGTTTTTGCAACTTAGTGACTTAACAGACTCTCTCGAAAATTAAAATATGTAAACCAAAAAGGACTGGAGCTGTAGTTTAGTGCCAAGGCCTTAGATTCCACCTCAGTTAGAAAATGTAGGCGTTACTCTGCTATCCCTCTATGTTGTCACCTGTTCTCTAATTCCTCCTGTCAGTCGCCCATTTCCAGAATGGGGATAATCCCAGACACTGGGCTGTGTGCTTAGGAAACAAGAACTCTTCATGAATTTTCTGTACGCAACTGAGATGCATGCACCTGGTAGTATTGTCTTTATAGGGTCCTTATTTCTTTTTTGTCATGAGTTTCTTGGGAATCATTTTTTGCATTTAAAAAGTCCCAAAGACTAAGCTTGGTGAGTCTTGTTTTATATCAACATCCCTCAGTTTCCATATTCTTATGTACCCAAATTTCTTTTGCTTTGGTTTAACAGTTCTGATAGTTTTGTTTAGAGACAGTGTCTTGCTATGTAGTTCAGGCTGGCATTGAACTCACTGCATAGCCCAGGCTGGCCTCAAACTCATGATGACCCTCCTGAGTGCTAGGATTACAGGTTTCTGCCACCACACCTGGCTAACTTCTGCATTTCTACAGCTCTATTGTTTTCCCTCCTCTGATACATTCTGAAGTAATCAACTAAGAATTTATTGAGACACCAAACATTGCTTGTTTTCTTGAACAATTTTTCCATCAACTTCACCATATCGTTTAACTTTTGTTTTTGATATAATTTCTCCTGGTCATTTATTTTTATGTTAATATAGACTGAAAAGTCTGAGTAATTGACAGATCAGTTCTTGCCCCACGCCCACCCCCGGTACTGGAAATTGAACTCACAACCTCACGCTTGCTAGGTAGGCGCTGTACTGCTGAGCTAAATCCCCAGCCCTAAATCCAAGTAATTGAAACTACCATTTTAGTCACTATTTTGGAAGTTAGATGTGGGTAAAACCTGGCCTTTCATAGATAATACAGGTTGACCTAGAACAAAGTAGTGCAGTGTGTTTAGCTGTAATTTGTTTTGTAACTATGACTTCTAAAATAACTGATAAATTAGAAATCGATGCAAGCACAATGTGAATTTCAAGTTTGCTTATTTGCAGATCTCTTTGCAAAAAAAAAAGGTGAGCACAGTAAACTGTATCTATCACAACACAGCCACACATAACACACACACACACACACACACACACACACACACACACATACACATTGTTATTAACCTGCCAGTAACTCAGTTCACTGCATATGTTAAGAGCTATCCCATTCATCTCTGGCTCTTGCAGTGACACTTCAGACCTGCATTTCTGTAAGGCAAATTTTGATTCTTTCAGAATCAGTGCACCTTGTATCCATACATATTTGAAACATTTAACATACACAATTCTGGTATGTTTTAATCTTTTGTTCTACTTGTCAACAAAGAAATTTTGAGGATTGTGGCTTTACCATCCTTCTTCCTTTTAGAGTTGCGATTTCACGGGTAGATTTTGAATGTGGCAATTTCCCTAAATTACCCGTGTCTTGCTGCAGTCAATAAGAAAATACTGCTATTAGCAATGAAACAGACGGGATCTGAGTAGCACTGGATGCCAGCAGCTGTGTGCCCTTCCTCTAAGTGGAATTTGCCGTGGTGACTGAGTGCAGGCAGGTGAGTCTCTAAAGAATCACTGCAGCGTGACAGCAAGTGATGTGCGTGTACTCTGGTCCTGCAGGTAGATAATCCCAGCCAACGCTCAGAATGGAATCGGTTCAGTTCAGAATGGCAAGAAAAAGGTATTGAAGGGGTTTTCACACATGCTAACAAGGTCTGCAGGCCTCTCTGCTAATCATCAACTGAAAATGGCATTCATGTACTGAGAGCCAGCGTTTCCCGTGGCCTGACATTCCTATCAGCACTACAAATGCTGACAATGTCAGATGAGTTCGATTCCAAACAAAGAGGAAATCTGCCACTCTGTGTTCTCAAAAATAAATTGTGTTTAAACCATGAAAGCAGGAATTCATATAAATACTATATATATGTGTATATATATATATATATATATAGAGAGAGAGAGAGAGAGAGAGAGAGAGAGAGAGAGAGCTAATTGATGACTAGACTTTACAAACCTCATTCAGAATATTGATATTACCACTGGCACCAAATCCACTCTCTACTGGATCAAAGAGACTATTCCTGTCAACATCACTGCTCAGAGCAACCACTGTACATAATTAGCCCTTGTACGCCTCTCTTCTATGGGCCTGCTTGAAATTAATTCCTAAACTTCTGCTAGATGGTGACTGGGAGAAATACCTTTGTCAGCACCTAACAAGACAAAAACCTGTGGTTCTCAATACTACATGGTTATTGTCATGGAGGGTGCAAATGACAGGGAGAAAGAAAGGATTATTTAACAAGATAGCAAGAACCTGGCTGTATATGGTAATGGAGTCATTACCTTGGGGTATGAACCACAGACTGGGACACTGGACCAAATTCTGGGCAGCTGGGTGGTGGTGTGGCAATGTCAGTGCTCTTCTAGGGAACCCCAAACACCTCCGCCTGTCTCATGAGCCTCACTTGTAACCGAGCTCTGTGACCGGCCTCAAACTCTTTGTCCATGAGAACATAGTTACAAGCAAGGCCATGGATGAAAACAAATTGAATGAAATTTTGAAATGGGGATGCTAGAGATTCAGGAGCAAACAGGAGGCACAATCTTATAGCTCATGTCAGACCTCCAGTCTCTAAGAGTGGCTCTTGCACAGTGGTCATGGTGAGCATGGGGGCCTGGGCTGCAGATCTGAATGTTGCTGTGTCTACCTCTCTGAAGTTTGGCTTTATGCACAGTGATCAAGTGGCACCTGTACATGATAGCTTTGATGACTTGAAAAAGGGCCACGTGAGAAAGTTGACTAGGGTTACATTGGGGAATTGACCAGCCAAAATGATTCCAGACTTTGTACAAAAAGAAGTGGACCAAATAGAGCTTTAAGCAAAGTCCCTAGCTCATTAGAGAATCAGGACAAATACCGTCCTAGTTACTATCCCCGTGACCTGTGACTTCATGAAGCAGTTACTAGTGGGCAAGACAGTTTCTAATTGAGACAGAAGGTGTCTATTGTAGCTACCTGAGAAGCAGCATCTTGGGATTTGTGGCAATCCTGCCTAAGTTTTTAGGATACCATCACCATTTAAGATTTGTAGGCAATTGCCGAACATGTGGTACCAAACAGAGAAAAACCATTGTGAAGAAGGTACTCGGTGCTGAGATGAGAATTGTGTAGCTGATTTCATTTTTTGCCTTTATTTTGAGGAGAGGATGGGAATCTTCAAGAGCAGAAAGAATGTGCCAGGCCAAATGCAAAAGACAGAAGCCCAATTCCCTTTGAAAAGAGTTTTGTCAGTAACATAGGAGCCAAAGTTATGAATTGGTTTTCTGGGAAAATCAGAGAATTTGTGAGTAAAGGACAAACAAATCTTGTCAGTCATGTGCAAGATTCTAGGGATGCATTAGAATTCACTGGTCTCTAATGCAGAAGGACTAGATGAATTTATAGCACCGAGTCCTCCAGGAGTAGTGCTGGCTTATGCTGAGGCCCATCCTCAGAATGCTAGCCAAGCAAAAGACTGAATCATTCAGCACATTCCTCGCTAGATTGTATCTCTCAGAAGTGGTTGCCAAAGCTACCATATAAAGCTTCCTGTTGTTGGAGGAACAGATTATTTGATGGTGGTCAGTTTGCCACTGATAGAGCTAAATCCATGTTTCTGCCATGTTTTGTCTCTTTTTCTACTAAGTTTCCTTTCATTTTCTACTCAGGCACAACCAGCACTGGCCAGGATCTGGAGAAGGGGCAATGTAAGCAAGTTCCTTTGAGGTAAATTTTATTACAGCTCCTACCTCAGCTTCGTGGAACACACAAGGTTAGGCTTTTGTGATGCTGTCAGATTTCTCAGATTACTCAGAATTTTCCTAATGCAGTACAGATCATAAAGGCACTATGCATAATTTGAATTTTTAAAAAGGGACTGGGCAAAAGAGTCATGCCATGTCCATATATTTACATACTACACGGAACCCAAAATTCTCATTTAAAATCATAGTGCTGTAGGAATATTTCATGGTGTGTTATTAAATATTTAGCATGTTAATTTCAGCATACATGTATACCTTTAAAATATGATAACGCATAGAGATACAGTTACACACAGTTGCTTTCAGTGGACAGTGAGTTGGTGAAGACTTTCTCCTTGTAGTTTTTATCAAATGCAAAATTCTACAACTAACTTGTGCAATTTAGTAACCAACATAGGTATCTTTTGCAGGCAAAATTAAGTATCACACAATATCCAACAAAATGTAAAACAGCCTTGGGGAATACTGGGTGAGGTTTCAAAGTGAGGTATGGTAATTTCTGTTACATTTCTCTGCCCTTGAAATATCAGTGAGAGAAAGAACACATTCCTATTCAGCCAGCCATAATTCTAAGCGAAATTAAGTGGTGATTAAACACATGTGGATCTGACTCTAAAAGCACACTATAAAACATGATAGAGATTAGCACGTAAGGGTTTAAAATAATAGAATATTTTAGGAGAAAATATTCTGTATTTGAATTAAAGAATGAATTAAGCTTAAAGATGCTTCTGCCACAATTAACTATAATTTTACTGTGATCCATAAGGAGTCAGCTCTCAGCATCTGTGGAAGCTAGAACCGTTGCATTTCACTTTGTCCAGGGCCAGGATCACACTGCTCTGCCACAAAGCTAAACAGTCCATGCTCAACCTTCCGGTCTGAGAGCTACTGAAGGAAGCCACTTCAGTGGGCCCTTTCACAGAAGCGAGATGCCTTGTTCTATTCCAAGGCACACGAGGACAGGATGAAGCTGGTGGTACAAGATTTTTCCTTTAAGCAGACATTCGATCAATACCTGCAGACAACTAAGGATTAAGGCTGATAAAAGATTTTCTCTCTTTTACAGATCCAAATCCAATGTTATGTAGTAAAAATACATTTTTTCCCATATTGGAATAAAAAATCATTCTACGTATTTGATAAAAGTACGTACACTTAGGTGTGTCTCACTAAATCTTTAATTTACCATTTGTTCCTGTTATTAAAGAAAGGTGCCTCCTCCCAGTATCTAAATCATTAATTATATGTATGGCATGATTTTTTTGTATGAATGATGTAGAATTTTGCTCCAGCAATATAAGAATTTTATAAGCAGAGTCTAAATTACACCAGCACTTAACACTGTGAGAACTACAGGGGGTTGTTAAAATAGTAGTTCAAATTGTAGATAAAAAGTGACACGTGTTAGACACTTTTAGAGGCAACCTTTGCCCGGCATCCAATTTAAAGTACCAAAATTACTTTTTCCCCATAGTAGTTGTGTTTCTGTTTCTAGGTCTAAAATCAATTACTCCTGGCATGGAGTAATTAAATGAACTAATTAGATGCTGATTCAAATTAGGACTACACTTCCTTTGAAATCTTTTTGCACTAAACATTGACTACTAATTCTATTATTGGTGTCTCTCCTGCCTTTATTCTGATTGCTTTCTAGAAAATAGCACTTGTTTGAATGGGAAAATACAAAGACTAGCCTTTTTGTTTTCCCTTTCAAAAGTTGAGTGGTTATCTACAAATTTGAATTCACAAAGAAATACGCTTGGTTATACAGATCTACCACTACATCTATGCTCACATTAATTTCATTTCAATCATGGAGGTCCATATCACCCTGTAAAATGATGTGGGTGTGTTTTTGAGGGTGCTCTGAATTACTTTGCTGATCTTTGGCTTATTGCATTAGGATACATTTTGCTAATACATTTGTATCAGTTTATAATTTTCTTAGGTCGTTATCTGAATTTATAATGAAGTTGTGCTACTCAAATATTTTGAAAAATCTAATACTGTTAGAAACTCAATCAAATCTAATCTCAATAAAGAATAAGAGTGAGCCCATTTCTGTGGAGTAAATATGCATTGTTATATGTGGATTAAAAAGATTACAGAGGTTTGCTACGTTTTGAAATTTCATTATATTTCAATATATATCTATATATCTTTCAATAAATATATCTTTCTTTTTCATTTGAGATAAAATGCCATCATGACAGAGATGAACTTATTCAGTACTCATCACTTAGCACGATCAAACTGGAGTGTGACGCGGGCGAAAAGTATTATTCACAAAGTACTTTACAGCGCGCTGAGGAGTAGCGCTCCTTCCTGTCTTCTGTGCGAGCGCGGATGCTCACACACGGGGTTGCATGGCTGCGATATGACGGCCTGGTTACTTCCCTGGTCAGTGTCTCCGCTCTTCATGCTGTCTGTAAGTCTCTTCCTATAGATGGTGAATTCAAAGCCCTTGGAACATTCTCCGGATTATTGTCCATGATGAGAAAGATTCATTGACTTTTGCTCACTAGAATGTCTGCAATGTCCTTTCTCCTATAAACATTGCATTGCTGTCACCAGTTCCTTTCAGTTAACCGTCATTTTAAATTCCTCAATTACACTTATGTCACCATGTCTCTGAAGCGGGGTGGATGTTGGTATCTGTGAGGAAGTGGTCCTAGGACCTCTGATAATACTGCAGTCCAGAGATGCTCAAGTCTTTAAGTAGGGGCAGGTCATATCTGCATACAATCTACATACCCCCCTTAGTTTAGATGGTTTCCAGATGTTTAATAAAATGCAGTGTAACAACTACATTGATAGTTATACTGTATTGCTTAAGGAATAATGAAAGGAGCACTGTATTATTTCAGTATTCACAATTTTTTTTCCTCATATACTTTTATCACCAGGGTTGGTGAACACAAGGATGTGGAATACAGACATTCAGAGGACTGACTATATGTAGAAACATAATCATGTGTTCACTTGTAAAATGTATATGTGATATGAAATAAACAACAGTAATCTAAGCATGGAAAAGTTGAAATACATGTTCAAGAAGGACTCAATTTTTTCTTATATGTATGTAGTATGTACTTCCCAATCAATGCATTAAACATTATCATCTCCTTCTTATTCCACTGTGAAATATCACGTTGTATTCCATAAATGTATATAGTTATTGCATGCTAATAAAAATTTTATGGGAAGGTTTAAAGAGGCAGAAATAACAACTAATTTGACCAATACACCTACTATCCATGTATGTAATTATCATACTGTATACCTGAAATATGTAGAATTAAAATAGTAATTATGGTTGAAACTATAATTTAAAAAGAAAGGCTAGAATAAGGTCAAGGCAAAACGTTAAGAATCGGAGGCTCCTTGACCTTTGTCTCAGAGTACTGGAATTAATATTTGGCTCTAAGATATTTCCACCTTTGCACCTCGTTACATTAACTTTAAGCACAAACCATATTGTTCAGTTTTAATCACATGCTTATACATGGAGGAATCAGGTACAGTCTCCTAAACTGCGAGTGCTTGAATGACAAGGCACACCTGCGACCGTATCTGGGGCTGACAGAGGTACACTCCCAAGGAGTAGGCATCTTTCTCCAGTAACATGAACAAAAACTAATAGACTGCAAACGGCTTACGCTTAAGTGTGAGTTATAGAGCACACTTGGAGAGAACTATTATGAGTAGCTGACATTATTGTATACAAAAAAAGCCTTATTTTAACTGAGTACTTGTAAAATGTATTTCACTAACTTATTCTTCTTGGGGAACTTTTCTAACTGAATCAGAAGCTCAGATTTCTCTTCTCGCACCCAGTCCCATCTCGCTCTGATATAGAACACAAGAAGAAAAAGCCTCAATTTGTTTCCCAGTACTCTGTACTCAGAAATTTATTTATTGTGACATTTTTCTTAATCTTTAAAGCCAAACATCCTCTGCTTCAGATAGAATTCTGCCTCCAACTCAGACCAGGCATTCGTGCAACAAGCACTGCATATAAATACTAAGGAGAACAGTAGCTGATGAGGAAAATTGAAGAAGATGTCCAGGTCAGGCAGAAGCCACATTCTAGGGGTTGTGTCTGACATTAACGGGGCAAAGTAAATGCAGAAGAATTTGCATAAATTTAATAACCAGAACATTGAAATCATGGGTAGAGTTAAATGTACAACATAAGATAAATCAACCAAAAAAAAAAAGTAGGAGAAAACAGTGTCCTTTCCAAAGTGACCACAAGCATGGTCAAACTGTCTGGTTAGACTATGATTATGAGCACTCCAAGTTTGGAATGATTCTTCATGCTGAAAAAAGAGATTTGGGAACTTAGCTCATTCCAAAGGATTGGCATAGTACTAACCTGGGAAAAAGTATTCCTTAACAATATGTGAGTTAAGTACGTTTTTATTTATTTGTTTTGTTTTGTTTTGTTTTTCTTCCAGTACCAGGAATCGAACTCACGACCTTGTGCTTGCCAGGCAGGCGCTTTGCTGCTGAGCTAAATCCCCAGCCCCTAAGTACATTTTTAATCTATAAGATTTTATTTGTTTTGCTACCTGCCCTTAATCCTTCTTTGAGTTCAAATATAGTTTCCTTCCATATATACTTCAAAAATTCAGTCTTGCAGGCTATATTTCCTTCTGTTATATTTTGCAGGAGTGTTCATGAAATGCCAAAAGCTGTTATGCTAAGATTGTCATACACTCAAATATTAGTATAATTCCATAATGTTTGTGATATATTGATTGTTTTCCACATGTCTGTCATACATTAATATCTATAATTTAGGTTCTGCATTATATCACCTATTTGATAGTAGGCATTGAGTTTTCAATATACTTCATGGTACATTCAGAAAAAGTCAATCAATACAATGTCCTAAAAGGCAGACTAATTTGTCCTGGAAGAAAGATTATAATAATGATGCCATACTATATCTTTTAAAGTAAGTTAAAATAGTACCAAAGAACCTGGAAGATGTGGTTAGCAAGTTTTGTAATAATTCAAGTAAAAATTTCTCTGTGGATATTTGCTTCTAATTACAAAGTAGAACAGCCAGATTTCTTCACTTCACCAGTTACTGGACAGTCAATTAATCCCATTGTGCTTGTAAACCGTATTGATTCTTACATAGGCTCTCAAACACCTGCAGTGGGTCATCAACCCTCTGGATAGATACCACCTTCTTCTTCCTCCCGAGGTTTCCACTTATCAGTGACTGAGAGGAATTCTTCGTGGCACTCAGTACGTCACTTGGGACTTAAAATTACACCACTGTCACTTAAATATTCTGAGGAAAAATTCAATTACTTTGAAATAGTAGATTATTTTCATACCAATTATTTCATATCATATTTTAGGGAAATAAGTACAAAGGAAAAACAGAAGTGAAACAGATATTAGTGAGAGATTAGGAATGTAAGACTGGAAGAGGTGTTGATAGTTTATTGTAACACAGTGTGAATATTCTGTCCATAAAGAAATTAGAGCTAGTAGTAATAAATGAAGTGTCATGAGTATGTTTCTTACAATCATGCTAATATCAAGTGTCATTTAGCCAAGCTTTGTCTGTGAAGATATATTTTTCAAAACAATTGTAAGTCTTACTGTATAATAAATGATGTAAATACCAAACTGTTGATATATGCATGCTCGGGTGCACACATATTCACACATACCTCGTGCATGAACATAGATTTACGTGGAATTTTTATGATTTTTGGAATCAGTATTTTTGGAAGCTTAAAAAAGAACAATAAAGGTTTCACTGTGACCCACATATTCAGTCTATTTGATCTTGTCTTTGCAGACATATAAAGGAAAACAAAACATCTTGACTTTATTCAGCAGTTCTTTAGGATGAGAGGTCTGAGGCTGCAAAGCGGTACCTCAGGTAAAAGCTTTACTGTTATTACTCTTTAATAACAGTAAAGAAGACGTGCTTTGCTTCATCTGTGCACACTAATATTGTATTGGAAAAGGAAAGGTAAAAATGTAGTTTTGCAATAGCTCCTGTTTTCAAGTTACTATGTTCTGAAATCTTGTACATTTTAAGATACATTGTCTCATTCCCCTCCCCCCAGAGACATGAATCTTACACCACAAAGAATATGGATGGATATATGAAGAAGGGATAGCACTTCCAGTGATTTCTTTTTTTTTTATTTTAAAGAGAGTATTAAATGAGACACAAACAAAGAAATAGAACAGTAGCAGCATACCAGTATCACAAACATAAACAAATCAAAGCAAGAACATTCAAAGTGATACAGAGTCTCAAGACAAAATAATACAAATCAACAGTGGTTGTTACATTACATGTCACTAGCCTCAACTGCATTGCTCAATTACCAGATGTAAGAATGAAAGATTGCTCAAGCCCTTATAGGGAATAAGAAAATAATTCTTTGATAAATCAGTAGAAATAATATAGAGTTTCACTAGATAGGATGGTAGGAGTTCACCATTGTAATTCCATTGCATATTGTTACCTTCAATCCGTTGCTCAGACTACCAGACACAAGCATGCATAGTGGATCAGAACATAAAAAACTGTAATCATCGGACCTAGATGAGTAGACATCATGTTGTCTCCTTGGTATAGGAACCTGAAAAACTAGGTAAAACTCAAAACATTCAGTAGATGAGAGGAAAGGGAAAGAAATTGCTCAAAGGAAGGAAGGACTGGGATGAAGGAAAGAACAAAAAAGAAAGAAGGAAGGCAAAACAAATATATATGAGAATGGCTGTGATAACTGTATTGCTAATGTCTGATAGTTTATCACAATGAACGGTTAATGATTCCAGTTTTTTATGTTCAATAATTTCTTCATCATTATTTTTGATAACTAGAACAGAAGAGAGATGGATCAAATATCAGCTAATTATTAATAGAATATTTTTTCTGTATATCATCCCTAACTGAGATCACTGCTATGTAATATAACTGTCCATATTAATGAGGTGAAAGAAAAAATTTCACTGGGCAATGTTCACACTGAAGGAAAACTTTATTCAAGAGGCCTGAACTCAGTATAAAGTGTGGGATGAGCCTAACAACTGGGTTATTAGAAAGATCATAGACTGTGTGCTAACTGGGGTTCCCCATAGGCAAGTGTGTTTTCTCAGATTTTCATCGAGAAAATGTCTGTGAAGTGTCTGCTGAGGTTAGGCTTCTGGACCACAGCACTACTAGCTTTCTTAATATTTACATTTCCAAAGTATGATTTCCAGGTTAAAAGGCAAAACATTCCTGGTTTGTTAAGCCGGGGAGAGGCTGTTCAATAAATTTGCATATATGTCACATGGGCAGAAAAAAATTTGCAATTATAAATTTTCTGATATTTTTCTAATTAAGTCAAAGTCAGAGCCCTGAGGAAGAAGTCTGTCTCAAATTTAATGAAGCTGAGATGACAAGGGTGTTTACCTGATTATTGGAGTCAGATTATCGCTACTGCCGTGGACAGTACAGTAGCCACCGGTCCCGTGGGACTGCCAAGCTCTTCAAACTGGCTTTTATGACTGTCTGGGTTTTGTGTCTTCTCTGCATTTGCTTTTTTAAGCTATAGAATTAGGATTGCAAATACCAGCCACACTGGAGTTATTTTAAGTATAAAGAAAACTAGCAATTATTTTTATTTTTTATTGTTTGGTTTTCTTGTTTTTTGGTCTTGATATGTCTGTCAGACTGGCTCTGACTATACTTTATATCCAATGCTACCCTTCAAACTACCACAATCCTCCTGCTTCTACCTCTAGAATGCTGAGATTACAGGAATGTGTTACCGTAAATTGCCTAAACTGATAAGTTTAAAACATCTTATCTAATACCTGGCATCAGGTGAAACACTGATCTATACTAGATATTTTTAGTATTTATTCTTACACGTCTGTATATGTGCATGTATTTGCTTACTGTTTCATTGTCAGTTTTCTCCTGGGTGCTTTTACTGTCTTCATTTCTTAAAGGTTGCTTTTCGGAGTTGACCATCTTTCATCACATGCCACCTATCTATGAAGTTTCCATCATTCGTGTTCCCAGCTACCTGCGCAGCAGAGCAACTAGAATGACCTTTGAAAACCACTGCCGCTGCCAGCTCATCCTCTCCCTCAAGCAGCCTCTTGCCTGTGGGTCCTCTACAGGTTACAGAGGCGCTCCAGTGCTCAGCGTTCCCGTGGCTGGGGCCGAGCAGCTGCCTCTCACAACCTAACGGAGCAGAGGTTTATTCCGTCCCACAGTTTCAGAGGTTTAGTCCGTAGTCAGCTCCAATGCGGAGGTATCAGGGCGGGAGGTGTTGACTGCGCGTCAGCACCTACTCTAGCACCCATCGGTAGATTCTCAGTGCATCAGAATCATTCCTTATTACCTACCGCCTGCACTCTTCACCTTGATGACTCATTTCATCCTCTGGCTACTCACCAACTGGTATTTTCTAAACAACCCAGAAATCTTCAGGTGTTTTATACATTTATATCTTTTCCACAAATCACTTCTTTTCCATTTCACAGATGTGAAAACACTGATTTTGCCTTCTCTAAACCCAACTAAGTGAGTGTTTTTTCTATGAAAAAAAACTCTGGCCTAATTGTTTACAGTAAAGTTAAATTTTCCCTCTTTATTCATAAAGCAATATCATACTGTCTTATCAAATTATATTAGAGATATGCTCTTTCATCTGTGTTTCCTAGAACAGTGTGAGTTCTTAGCAGTAGAACAAACTTTGTAGATACATATACATTACTATAATTAATGTACCATTCTCTGGCTGACTTTTATGTATATTTGTAGTATTTTCAAATTTACATATCATTAAGGAAAACAAAATATTGAATTTCGCTACTTCTTGGAGAAAGTATGTAATATTTGATCAAAATATATTTAAAAAATATTTACCTCTAAATTTGAAATATGATCAAGATTAAACTAACAAAATGCTAACACCCTGATACACCTACCTAATTCATGACAAATAATTTAGTGTAACTGAGCTAATTACAACTTTTCAAAGTTAAAATAAATTTTAGTTAATTATTTCAACTTCTTAAAATGCATATTTTTAAATAGTAAATTTTCTTATTTGAGCACATTTGCTAATAATCGCTATCATTTGAGGGGATGGAGCGCCACCTGGTGGCCCTTTGTAGTAACTAAATCTGGAATAATTGTATAGTTTTCCTGTAATACAATAATGATTCTGGTTTCACACCAGAAAATGTATTAAAGTAAAGTAAAATAAAACGTAAAGTGCAGTAATGTAAAGCAAGCTAAATTAATGAGCAAAAATCTAATACAAAATAAATACAAATACATTTTAAAGTTAAATATATGCTTCTCTTTCTCTTGATTATCTTTTTATATCAAGTCAATTTAAAATTATGAAAGTTAAGACTATGAGAACAAATAGACAGAAAACCCACTGTTGATTGTTTAGCCTTCTTTAATATTTTTTAACCTAAGTCCTAAACCAAGATTTGCCTTCACTGATATCAGGCACTAAAAAGATGCTGTATTATGTTTTTAGTAAAGCCAATATGAAAAAAAATCAAAACTTATTATACCAATAATTTTCAAAAGACTAAAGTATTGAAAGTAAATTTTTGGTTGTTAGAGTTCATCTCTTCAGATCTGACAGTGCTGATACAATCATTGCTATTTTCACCTAGTGGGGGTGCTGGGCTTGTTGGATATTATTTACTTCCAAACAAATTCAAGTTTAATCTCACCATGATGGAATGTTTGCCTAGACATGCTAGACTTGACATAGATGATTGATGAGTCTGAAAATGCGACTATATTGTACAGAGTCCTCTTTCAAACTAAAAGCAGAGAGAGAGAACTTCAGGTTACATTGTGGAGCAGGAAAGTTCAACAGCAGTCAATTTAGTTGCAAATTAACAATGTGGTCTGAATAATAATAATTTTAATAAGGCACAATACAAAACAATTGCATATCACACTACTTCCTCACAACGATCAAATGATGTAGTTTCCCTTATTTATTTTGTTGAAATGGCAATACAAGCTCATAGATAAACATCAGACCAAGCTGAACCCACTAGTAAATGTCGCAGTGAGAAAAGTCCGCCAGACTGTTGAACGTTCTTTGAAAAATTGCATTCATATTTTCCAGAACTGTAATTTTTCAAGCATCTGAATCATAATTAATGCTTATTTTTTGTAGAGCCAACCAATGTATCTTAATTTTTTAATCTCTGCTTGTTTTATCAGGATTCCGATTTGCATTAAAAATTGAATGATATTAAGTGAGATAAATCAGACACAGAAGTTAAAATATTGTATGGTTTCTTTTAAATGAAGGGGAGTGGATTTTAAGAAAGGAATTAAGGTGTGTTGTATATGTCATGTACATATGCCAGCTCTATGCAGGGAGCGTAAATATTATGTACCACATATACATACTAATAAAAAATTTCAGCATCAAACAGAATGCACACAAATATATATGCTAGTTCAAATAGGTTGAAATAAACTTCTACACAGCTATAAATATGAAGTTATTCTGAAAATGACTTAGGTATAATCTTACATTATGCAAATATTTTTGAAAATTCTTTAATTATCCTTAAAATTCTATCACCTGTATGACGATCCTTCAGCTAAGTTTCCTTGGGTTTGCTTATTTAATCACACTGCATATTTTTATTTGCATCATATTTCAGACAATAATTGGTTTGCAAAAATCATTTGTTAGTATCTAGAGATTAAAGTATTTTACCGTCTGTGGTAGTTCATTGTATATGTCTGTAATGATTTAATTATATAGTTACTGATGGACTTAGTTTAGTATGAGTTATTATGATACAAGAGGATTGGATTTCTGTGTCTATGTCATGTACATCTTGAACACTACTATCAAATTTTAATCTTATTTCTAAAATAATTGTTGAATTTCACTCTCTTCTCCAAGTTAAAATATTTGCAGAGTTTTTGCTATGGCCTTTTCTCCCTAATCTGATGGGTGAATAATTTTTCATAGATATGATTGCTAACAACATTGAGTATTTTTTCACAAGATTACCATTTATGCATCTACTTTGCTCATTTTTCTATTATGATACATAATTTTTAACTATGTATGGAAATTCTGAATATATTTGGAATATGAAATCTACGTAAAGAATATTTGTGGGAAAGTAGTAAAAATACGTAGAGGCAAAAAAACAAGGGAAATGTGATAGTTAATAGAGATTGAAAAGCAGGAAGTTCAGATGGCTACTACGGCAAAGACAAAATAATTGCCAGAATTCTCACTATAATGTGTGTGTGTGTGTGTGTGTGTGTGTGTATGTGTGCACCCACACGTGAGCACATGTGTGCATATGGGCACATATGTATAATTTTAGGGCTGTAATGAACAAATAGCTAGGAGGCTATATGTTTGAAGATTGTTTTTATTCTGTTAAAATCTGATTGTTCACTGGAATTACATGTTATTTGCTTTTGTTTATTCCTCTGTGAAAGTAGTAATAATTTGGTGTTTGCTTTACTTAGGAAAATGTTGCTAAAGGAGATGACTAAGAAACAAATGTACTATGGCTAATCTTAAAATAAAATTAAGTCAGAAAGTTCAGAGACTAAAAATTTTCAACTGCAAAGTACAGAAAAATCACATTGATTTGATACACTGATAACTAGGGAGGGTTAAACTCAGCAATTTTATGAAGCTAAATCAAAGATTTCTATACTCTTCCTTTTGTTATGGTGGAGATCGAAATATGACAGTGTTTCTGGGAAAGGTATTAAAGGTGTGCCTTGACCTCAAAATTAGATAGTCTTTGTATTGGTCCCTACAAAGTAGTTGAGAAGGAAAAAATTAAAAAATGTGACAAAGTATGGAAAATGCTTATCTGAAGAAAAATGTATAATGTGAGTTTATTGGTACTTAAACCCAAGTAGACTAGAATTAAAAGCCTGCGACATTTACACACAGAGAAACAAGTTACCATTAGACCAAGATTCTGGGCATAAAATATCTGTGCCAGTCTCTATTTAGGTATTATTTGGAAACAATGGTCAATACGCTGGAAGTAGATGAATGGAACATCTCATCTTCAGTGTCTATTTCAGATACCCTGATTTAAATGAGGAAATAGGGATCGTAGAGTACAGTGGATTTAGAACTTTTGTGTAGATGGATTTGGGCTTTAAAGGAGGAATGTACTACTGACACTGAGCTCAGATAGTGGAAGTTGTAATTCCTACTATCCCTACAAAATCGATGTGGACCACAAATTCTGTCTGTCTCCATTGTTTCTTCTTTCTACATGGACATATTTATTTGAGTTTAACTGTCCTGATTCTCCTCTTTCTATTTGGTGTCTAGGGGGATCATTTGTTTGCCTTTTTCATGAATGTGAAGAGGCATCAGCTGTGGAAGGATATTTAGGGTGCACCTTGCATGGGTCAAGCGGAGAGCCACAAACAGACACCGGTGAGGAGGAAGGTTGATTGTGATAAGAATCAGTGCTGTTCTTCAAATCTACCCAGCTTTGTTCTTTGCAGCAGCACGTTAGAACTTTTAAAGGCTTTCTTATTTGAAAATACATTTAAACTTATCTCCTGCCATTTAACTTGCTTGGACCAATAGGATATAACCAGAGTGATATTGCTTATTTGGGGTAACTCTTTAAGAGCCAGTTAAGCATTTACTGTGTTTACTGCCCATGTCTCCGGTGATCATAGCTGCTCACACCACCCTCCGTACGTTGGCTTCTCTGACACCGTGAGTGCATCTGTCCAATTGCCTCTGTAGGCTTGTAACATGCATTAAATATACACGCGTTGTTTATCAAAAAAGTAATATTTTTAAGCTGGATTTTGCCACAGAATTACTGACCCTGCTGTGGTGGTTATTATAAAAATGTACATATTTATGAGTTTGTGACAATATCTTATCTTTTTTTTTTTTTCTCCTGTACCGGGAACCGAACTCACGATTTTTTTTTTTTTTTTTTTCTCCTGTACCGGGAACCGAACTCACGACCTTGCACTTGCCAGGCAGGCGCTGTGCCGCTGAGGTAAATCCCCAGCCCCTTATTATCCTATCTAATATCCTCTGATTAAAGAATCTGTAAACACCTGGATTTCATTGCCCACTGTCCCATTGCTAGTGTATTTTAAGTCTCCTATTTTAAATACACTCTGTAGTAAGAGTCAATATTTATTAAGATTTAAACATACAAACACTTCTTTGACTGTAATTTATTCTTTAATCTACCTCAGAATATTTATTTGAAATTTCCTTCTTCTTTTCTGAAGTATAGCCTTATTGAGCAATACGTTTTGATGTGGAGTTGGTAGGAATAATTTAGGATACATATCCTATTCCTAAGTGAAGTTAAGGCTACATTAGTAGTTTGTAATATATATATATATTCAGGTTGACTCTTTTGGGCATCAAAAATACTGATTAGATTCTGTCATTAAGGAAAAAGAAAATGTACCAAAACATTTTGTCTCGAGTTCCATAAACCAACAGTGTGTCCAACTTCCTTATTCCTTCAAAGCTGTCTTAGAAAAGGTGGGAAATTTTGGGAAAAAATATGTTGAAAGATTGGACAGTAATTTTACTTGTTCCTTTCTCAGACAATATTAGACCACGCTGGGTCAAGCAGGGAAATGCAAAATGCATCTCAAAGGGCAGGCTGATCCTGGGGTAGAGAATATCTTAATTTGTACATAAATGCTGAATGATTCTAAATGAAAGATTGCAAATACTGTTTCTTATATTTTATGACCATGAGGAAGATCCTGGAAGAAATTTTAAAGATTGAATTAATTACTATGTGTTTTGAGGACATAAATAATGTTGCCACTTAATATTCTTTGTCCTGAGTAAGTGAAGCAGTCCTGGGGAGTAGCTTTGTTCTAGATATTAACAATCCACCCGCTGATACAGAGAGGAACCTGTATCAGCCTGTATCAACCTGTATCAACCTGTATCAACCTGTATTCCTCTCTGTTACAAGTACAGAGAAATTCTTTGTCTTATTTTAGTAGAAATAAATGCACTTAAGTGATCCCTAGCAAATGTGAAAGGAACAGCCAAAACATAGGCACACACATAGATACATAAGTATGATAGAAATGAACTCTGAGATTTGTTTATTTTTTTCAAAATAAGAAATGTAAGAGTTTATTGTACACTCAAAGGAACTGTTTGTGAACTGGGAGACTCCAAACCAAAAGTGGTAAGTTCAGCTCGCAAGAGTTCTACGGCAGTTTATAAAGCATAAATGAGGAAATACGTTGATTGCTGTTGTGACTGACTGCTGCACTTGTGCAGTATTCCAGTGAGGGTGCACATGTTACCTGCTCCTTCGGTTCATAAGCTCAGGTTCCTTTTTCTGCTAGCTCCAAAGAGGAGCTGGAGGCTCTGTTCGCCTCGGATCACCATTTCCCCCGTACTGGTGATACAGGTTCCTCTCTAGTAAGGAGCAGAGGTGAGGGGGACACAGACAGACAGTACTGAGGTGTGTTCATACTGTGAGGAAAATAGCAATGCATTCTGGTAGAGGGCAAGAGTTAGGGTATTAATTTATTTGCCTATTATTCTTTATTTTTTCTCTAGCACTAACATTGTTTCTTTATCATTTTACAGGCATTTCTGGTTTGTACTTTGCGGAGGTCTGCTTCTTGAGCCCATGGCTCATTCAGGCTACGCACATGTGGGACCATCATGCTGCCAGAGAACTTCAGCCTCTGGTTTCCATTCTCAACTTGGAGACTTTTTCCACCATTATTTTCCTATTTTTTG
>NW_004955426.1:15206764-15212087 GCF_000276665.1 Chinchilla lanigera
TCCATTATGTTTTAAAGTGCAGCTCTATTCTTTAAAATAATTTTGACTTGTGTAACTGATTTAAAAGTGAAGTGGTTGATAATTATACAACATTGCAGCATAATCGTAATGTACCATTTAAAGTAGAGAATGAAAAGGAAAAATTGCTATTTTAAAACTGCCAGCAAGTGACTCTTTCATATGGAGTTATTAATTAAGAATGATTAAAAATTAACTAAGAATAAATTTTAATTTCTTTTTAATATAAAATAAAACCTATTAACACCACAAAGTACTAAATGAGTCCTATGTTTAAGTGAAATCCTAGACAGAAAGGTGAGTGAAGAACAAAGCATATCAGAGTCCAGTGTTAGCAAAGTAACATACGATTTTTTCTGCGTGTGATGTGGTTTGTGTTTTCATAAGTTACCTAACATGTGATAAAATTGAGTGCTCAAGCAGAAATAAAAACCTAAAAGTGTGAGTTTTTGTTTTTCTTTTTGACCCAAAGCCTGTCACTGAAGAAGCTTTATCATAGAGTAAGCAGAACAATCTGTGAAACTATCAGTGGGAGAAAGAGATTGACATTTGTAGCAAGATGGTACGTGAGGGAATAAGCAGAGGCGACCAGGTAAAGAACAAGTTTGGGGGTATCAGTAGGAATTTCGGGACCTATGTCATCTGATATTTGTGATAGTTAATTATGTTGTCCACCTGAATAAAAAATGTCTAGTGGATTAGTTGAGCACATTTCCAGGTGTGTCTGCATGACTGATGCACTAAAGAGAAAAGACACATCCTGAATGTGGGGGCAGCAGCCTGTGGCCTAGATGGAATAAAGCGGGAAAGAAGCAAGACTGCCCTTTTGTCTCTCGGAGGAGCTCCGGTCTTCCCACTGCCTTTGGGCTTGCAGCTCCCGCCTTCGGGTACAGAGTCCTCAGCCTTCGAGTCACAGACCCTTGGGCTTTCTGATAAGAATGGGCACAGAGCTCCGCAGGGAGCTTCAGGCCTATGGCTTTGGACTCAATCCTCTGCTCTCCAGCATGCAGATGGCCCTTTCGTACTCTTCCACTTGACCCTGAAGGGGTGTGTTTGTGTGTGTGTGTGTGTATGTGTGTGTGCGTGTGTATTTCACACTAAATCTTTTCCTCTAGTGAACCACAATGAATGTAAACATCTCATAGAATTTTTCTTTTCACAAGCTGTCCTTTGCGTCTGTTAATGAACATCTTTTTGTGGGGGAGGGGAGTACCAGGAAACGAACTCACGACCTTATACTTGCCAGGCAGGTGCTGCTCCGCTGAGCTAAATCCCCTGCCCCACTAATGAAAATCTTCATTTATTTTAAATACACCAAAAGTTGAACTTTTAAGTAAATTGAATCTACATATATTCACAATTGGATCAAATGACAAATCTTTTATCACAGGAGAGAGAAAACCTAGTAAACAGATGGCCAGGTGACATTTGCAGAACCTTAAAAATTACTTGGGATTTGCCACAAATATTTGGAGGATCAACATTACCCAAGATTGAAGGTCATACTTTTGTTATCAAACATTACAGAATGCTTTCTGAAAACAGGAAAATTTACAAAAATTTTATTGCTTATGAATGATCTATTTACAAATACCGATAACCTCTTTGTTTGAAATGGCTGAGCCAGACCCCTCTTTTGCTCGTCACTTGGACTGGTTTATTTGCCATTTTTACTGTCTAACTATGGAATATTTCCCAGAAGAGGATGTGCTGAAGGCTTGTTCCCCAATGTCGCCATGCTCAGAGGGGTGGCTTTCAAAATGGTGAACTATGAGGGTTGTAACCTCATCAGTGGATTCCCTGTTATCGGTTCACGCACGATAGCATTATTGGGAGGGTGGGATCTTTAGGAAAAACTACCTAGTTGAAGGATAATGATTGTGAGCTTGCCCTGCAAGTGTCTATCTTGTCCCCAGCCACTGCCTCCCCCACCGCACCCCTGCGTCTTGTCTGCTGTGACACAAGCAGCCTCCTCCACGTGCCTCTGCTCTCATACCTGCCTTACTTCATGCCCAAAATGATGCAGTCAGTAGACCATGGACCATGACCTTTGACGGTGTAAGTCAAAATAAAGCTTTCTTCTTTTAAGGTGACTTTCTTAGGTATTTTCCCTCAGTGATAGAAAACAGATTCATACAATCATTGTTTTTTAATGCAAACTTCTAGGAGATGTTGCCCTCATAATTTTCCTCATCATTCAATTACTCCTGGCTCACGTCAGTTTGGCATGCACCAATTCACAACATTTGACAGTTTTTCAGAGAGTCGTTAGTAATATCTACGAGGCTAAATATATTGGATGTTGTCACCCTTATTCTATTTGAGTACTTGTAATAATTATTCACATAGTCACTCTCTTCTATATGTAGCTTTTCTCATTTTACTTACCTAATTTCACCTCTGTTTTCTTATGAATTGAGTGGACTGTAAGTTTCAGCCTGTTAAGATAGCATTTGTATTACCCAATTTTTATACGGTGCGTATCATATGACATTTTTCTTCCTTTAGTGTACACCATACTCTCTCCTTATTTAATTTGATCTATTATCATGATTTTGCCTGTACTTTTTCCACAACTGATAATAGAATTCTTTTCTAGTATATACTTTCTGAATGATTCCTGAATTACCAACAGTATTCGACAATAATACTTAGCATACATCTACATATGATATTGAGCACAATGCTATTCATACTTTGTTATACAGTTAATGTTTCTACAGTTTGTTTGAACTCCACACATGGTAAAACCAACTAATCCATCATGCCATTATGGTGCCACCATAAATGTTGTTTTTTTCTCTGGTGGCATCTCTAATCATTACACATCACAGTCTATGCTACATAGAAAATATTCCTTCAACACAGTCTGCTCCTCCTTGCCACTGCTTTCACTAAGAGAGTGATAATTCTTCCTATGTAATCATATTATCTTCCTAGAAAGGATGCATGCAATTATTCCACCCCAAAGCCATTGAATTTCTATACAAACCCAAAGAGTTCTTCTTGAAAGTCTCACAGGTCGAGTCACTTTTGAGCTTAAAGCCCTGCAGGAGTTTCCTGTGCTTCAAGCCTTATGTCTGAAATCATTAACCTGGTCTTTAAGTGCTCATCTCCACTTGTCAGCATTTTCCTTTCATTTTCAGGATTCTGAAGAAGGCTGCTGTCTCTCTGGCATATTTTACCTTTTCAATGCCAGGCTTTTTTTTCCTTTCTGCTCCAGGCCTTTTATTAACAATCTTCCTTTTGCTGGGGACACTTTTCAATGAGTCTGATTTCAATGCTGCATATTGCTTTTCATGGTCTTAGATTTCCAGAGTCTACTTCTTTAGAGGAAGTTTCAGACTCATATTCTAGTCTATCTACATAATTTTGTTTTGTCGGTTTCTCTGATTTGACTGCAGGTCACAAAAATAGGCGTAACTTCCGGCTTGCTGTGCATGCTAAGACCTAGTGGAATATTTTGCTGGTAGTTGACCCGAGTCTCCACTTCACTGAATAAATAAATGTGTGAGTAATTAAATAAAAATCACAAGTATAAGTCATATGATGAGATAAGTTTACCTAGCACTTATAATAAGCATACTAATAACTGCAGGATAATAGCAAGTGATGTTAATTGGATAGGACTAAAAACTTTAGTGATGGTATGTGTTTAATTTGTCAATTTATGTTGATTTTGTTAGATACATTTTTCAAATTTCACCAGGTTTTCATTGGCATTTACTACATTTTATTTTCCTGTTAATCTTTGCAGTTATTACGTATTATTTTTCCTAGTAAAAATCGTTTAACAAAAACCCAGAAATACTTTGTTAAAATTCTCTATTTTTTTTTTGGTTTTGTTTTTTCTCCGGTACCGGGAACTGAACTCACGACCTTGCTCTTGCCAGGCAGGCGCTTTGCCGCTGAGCTAAATCCCCAGCCCCTAAAATTCTCTTTTGTCTGTCACGTGAAAGCAGATGAAGATTTCTTTTATATTAATGAGAATAATGAAAAAAGAACAATAGCAAAATATGAACAACATAGACAAAAACTATACAAAGCAAAAACAATAAAAATGATATAGGGTTTCAGAACAAAATGATAAGAATTAACAGTGGTTGTTATATTATATGTTGTTATCTTCAGTAAAGTTTCTCAAATTACCAGACATAAGAATGCAAGATTGACCAAACCATTACAGAGAATAAAAAATAAAAACAAAACTAAACAAAATGTAGGAACAATACAGAGTTTCACTAGACAAGATGGTAGGAATTCACCTATGGTTGCTACATTGCATATTAAAACAGAAACATTAAATCTAATGGAAGAGAAAATAGGTAAAAATCTTGAAGACATAGAGGTAGGCAGAGAGTTCATGAACAAAAATTCAACCAAGTATGGGAAATACTTCAAAGAATCAACAACTGGGATCTCATCATATTGAAAGGATTTTGCACATCTAAAGAAATCTCCAACAGAATAAATAGATTATTTTAGTTAACATGTAAGTGCTTATTATAGCAACATAAGTATGATGAGTGCTCAAGAAGTATCAGGCTGGGAAAAATAATGATGAGATATTCTTTGCTAAGACAACTAAAATTCAATCAGCGTTGATGCAAAACATTAGTAAATCAATTTCTAAATGTTTAAAAATGCAAAACTATTATTTTAAAAATGAAGACTCTTATTTTACCCACATATAGCTTTTGTGAATTTTAATATATATAATGTATATTTTCTGTATATAATATATGTTTACATATGAGTGATATAAGGAAGTTTTCTATTTTGAGTCTTATAATTAATTTTACCAGGTGTAAATCTAAAAATTGATTGTGGTGAAGTTTTAAGAAAATGACTAGGTATAGTTCTGAAACTGTATGATTTGAGAAGGTTTACTGATGGAATAAATGAAACATAGATGAATAGCTTGGAAATCTTTTCTCAGGTTCAGGTTTCACAGAGTCAGTGATAAACTCAATGATTAAAGTCTGACTATGCACAGTTGAACATTCAGCACGAATAAATCGTTTTTATAACACAATCCTAGTGTATACAGTGTGAAGAAGGTTGTTACTTAAATAGCACAAGCAAATTATGCTTTAATTTTATTTTCATATGAATATATAAAAATTTAACTATTTTAAAATTTGGTCATCATTTTAAGCCAATCTAATGTATAAGTCACTTAACTCTCCAATGTATATAAAAATAAACAATTTAACAAAGGTGTGTCAAAAATAATTTTTAAAATCATATGTATTTATTTGAAATTGCCCCACTTCAATAGATATGTATGGTGGAAGGTTCCTTC